>NC_091461.1:78820883-79043383 GCF_027789765.1 Dendropsophus ebraccatus
TGAGCCCTGCTGTGTGCCCAAAGAACGGTTTATGCCCACATGTGGGGTACCGTTGTACTCAAGTGAACTTGTGTTATAAATGTTGGGGTGCATTTTTCCTTAAGTACCTTTTAAAAAGGAAAAACTTTGAACTAAACGAACATATTATTTGAAAAAATGTGATTTTTTTATTCGTACGGCCTAATGGGGAATATTCTCCTCAAATCCCTTTGGGGTCAAAATGCCCACTGTACCTCCAACTCAATTATTTGAGGGGTGTAGTTTCCAAAATGGGGTCACTTGTGGTTGGGGTCCACTGTGCTGGTACTACAGGAGCACTGCAAGCGCACATGTCACCCAGAAACTTTTAAATCAAAATCTGCACTGAAAATGCAAAAATGCGCTCCTTTCCTTCTGAGCCCTGCCATGTGCCGAAAGAACGGTTTATGCCAACATATGGGGTACCCTTGTACTCGGGAGAACTTGTGTTACAAATGTTGGGGTGCATTTTTCCTTGAGTACCTTTTGAAAAGGAGAAACTTTGAACTAAACAAACATATTATTTGAAAAAATTTGATTTTTTATTCGTATGGCCTAATGGGGAATATTCTCCTCAAACCCCTTTGGGGTCAAAATGCCCACTGTACCTCCAAATCAATTCTTTGAGGGGTGTAGTTTCCAAAATGGGGTCACTTGTGGTTGGGGTCCACTGTGCTGGTACTACAGGAGCACTGCAAGCGCACATGTCACCCAGAAACTTTTCAATCAAAATCTGCACTGAAAATGCAAAAATGCGCTCCTTTCCTTCTAAGCCCTGCCATGTGCCAAAAGAATGGTTTATGCCAACATATGGGGTACCCTTGTACTCGGGAGAACTTGTGTTACAAATGTTGGAGTTCATTTTTCCTTAAGTACCTTTTGAAAAGGAGAAACTTTGAACTAAACAAACATATTATTTGAAAAAAATGTGATTTTTTATTCGTACGGCCTAATGGGGAATATTCTCCTCAAACACCTTTGGGGTCAAAATGCCCAATGTACCTCTAAATCAATTCTTTGAGGGGTGTACTTTCCAAAATGGGGTGACTTTTGGGGGGGTTCTCTTCTGCTGGCACTACAGGGGCTCTGCAAACGCACCTGGTGCTCAGGAACTTCTTCAGAAAAATCTGCACTGAAAATGCTAATTGGCACTCCCTTCCTTCTGAGCCCTGCTGTGTGCCCATACAGGGGTTTATGCCCACATATGGGGTACCATTCTACTCAGGAGAACCTGCGTTACAAATTTTGGGGTGCGGATTCTCTCATGTTCCTCCATGAAATTGAGAAATTTTAAACTAAACGAACATATTATTGGAAAAATTCAAGTTTTTCATTTTTACTGTCTAATTTTAAATACTTTCCTCTAATACATGTGGGGTCAAAATGGTCACCTTACACCAAGATGAATTCTTTGAGGGGTGTACTTTCCAAAATGGGGTGACTTTTGGGGGGGTTCTCTTCTGCGGACACTACAGGGGCATTGCAAATGCACCTGGCACTCAGAAACTTCTCCAGCAAAATCTGCATTAAAAATGCTAATTGGCGCTCCTTCCCTTCTGAGCCCTGCTGTGTGCCCATACAGTGGTTTATGCCCACATATGGGGAACTGTTGTATTCAGGAGAACCTGCGTTACAAATTTTGTGGTACTTTTTTTTCTCCTGTTCCTCGTGAAATTGAGAGATTTCAAACTAAACGAACATATTATTTGAAAAATTTTGGTTTTTCATTTTTACTGTCTTCTTTTGAATACTTTCCTCTAATACCTGTGTGGTCAAAATGCTCATCCTACCCAAAGATGAATTTTTTGAGGGGTGTACTTTCCAAAATGTGGTGACTTTTGGGGGGATTCTATTCTGCTGACACTACAGGGGCTCTGCAAACGCACCTGACGCTCAGAAACTTCTTCAGCAAAATCTGCATTAAAAAAGCCAATTGTCGCTCCCTTCCTTCTGAGCCCTGCTGTGTGCCCATGCAGTGGTTTATGCCCACATATGGGGTACCGTTGTACTCAGGAGAACCTGCGTTACAAATTTTGGCATACTTTTTTTCTCATGTTCCTTTTGAAAAGGAGAAACTTTAATCTAAACATATATATTATTGGAAAATTTAAATTTTCGATTTTTTTGCGGCCTAATTGTGAATACTTTCCTCCAGCCCCTGTAGGGTTAAAATACTCATTATACCCCTAGATTAATTCTTTAAGGTGTCTAGTTTCCAAAATGGGGTCATTTATGAGGGTTTCCAGTATACAAGCCTTTTAAATCCATTTAAACAAAGAACTGGTCCCTTAAAAAAATCCGTTTTGGAAATGTCATGAAAATGTGATAATTTGCTGATACGTTTCTATGCCCCATAACACCCTAAAAAAGTAAAATATGTTTACCAAATTATGCCAGAATAAAGAAGACATATTGGTTATGTGAGTAAGTAACTAATTTATGTGCTATGACTTCCTTGTTTAAAAACAGAGAATTTCAGAAGTTCATAAAATGCAAATTTTTCATGATATTTTGATGTTTTTCACAAAAAACACACAAAGTAGTGACTAAATTTTGCCACTAATATAAAGTGCCATATGTGACGAAAAAACAATCTCAGAATCGCTAGCATACGTTAAAGCATCACTGAGCTATAAGCGCATAAAGTGTGACAGGTCAGATTTTGAAAAATGAGCCTGGTCATTAAGGCCAAAAGAGGCTTTAGAGGCAAGGGGTTAAGTCCTGTTGTATTAAGGGTACATTTATTCAAGGCATCACAGCTTGTCATTTAATTATGACAACTGCTTAAGGCCCTATTACACAAAGCAATTATCAGCCGTATTGTGCCGATTATTGGCCATTACGGTCGATAATTGTTTTGTGTAGTAGAAGGAAAGATCAGCCGAATGATGTTGGCTGATCATTGCCTGTCGTTGTCTTTCAACATGTTTAACCCCTTAACGACATCGGGCGTAAGTATACGCCCCCGCAGGGTGGGCTTTAACGCAAACGGGCGTATACTTACGCCCGATGTTTCCCCGATCGCTGTGTGTTCACACACAGCGGTCGGGAAAGATGGCCTGCTATAATGTATAGCAGGCCATCTCTGCTCGTCGGCACGGGGGGGTGATTAACCCCTCCCGTGGCGACGATCGCTGCTATATGCTGATCTATATCGTTGACCCGGTGACCCGGAAAGCAATGGTGATCGGTGCTGTCCGAGACAGCACCAATCGCCATTAGTGTCCCCACCAAAGATGGCGCCGATGTCACCCCCACGATCGTCGTGATAGGCCGTCCAGTACCGTACCATATGCCGGCCCATCATGGCGATCAAACTGTAAAAAAACAGTTTTGTTGCGTTCTGCACCCCTCAGCTAGGTAGCTGAGGGGTGCAGAAAAGGTGTGTGTGGTGCAGGTGTACCATACTCACCTGATTTGGGCGTCCAGAGCGACGATCTGCGGTCCGCGCCGTCCTCGCGTCTTCTTCGCTTCACTTCGGGTTCGGTCGTCCAGCGTCGGAAATCTTCGTAATCGCTCGGGTCCTCGTGTTCGGCGGGCCTCGGTAATCTCCGGCAGCGTCGCTCTACCGCCCCCTAGCGGCTGATCAGTGAATATCATTCACTGATCAGTTGCTTTGGGTTAAAAAGATTATTTTTTTTTTCCATTTTTTTTTTCTTTTTTTGCGCCCTAACGCCGCTGAGTGCTGATCAGCATCGCCCGTAATAGCGCCGCTGATCAGCAACTCCTCCTTTTTGGCGTAGGGGCGTTTTTCCCCCCTATATCCTACCGCCACTGGCTGCTGATAAGTGCCGCACATAAGTGCGGCATTTAGCAGCAGCTCCTTTCTTGGCAAAGGGATATTTTTTCTTACTGTCAAAAAAACACGTAAAAAACACTACACTACACTACATGAAATAAAGTTTTACACTACACCACTACACATTTACATACCCCATATACCAATCCCCGTATAAAGATGGCCCCCAAGGTGTTTTCGGTGTCGGACGCATACGCTATTATTGCCTCCGACACCGAAACAGCTAGTGAGGATGAATGGGGGGATCCTTCTTTCCTCCATTCATCCTCATCATCCTCATCATCCAGTGAGGTGTCTGGGGGTAGCGTAGCGTACGCTGCCCCCCAGACACGTCTTTTCCGCCAGTCCCGTCCCAATAAGAGATCACGGTATGGCGTGAAATTCTGCACACTCTGTGAGAGTACCTCAGGGTACTCTTACAGATTTAGGGTACGTGCACACTGCGGAATGGTGAAGGATAACCCTTTGTGCATTCCGCAGCTGGCACCCGCCGGCGGACTGATGGAGGCGAGCTTCTCCACCCGTGTCATAGACTCCATTCTATGCACGGGCAGATTCCGTCGTCCGTCCAAAGAATGAACACATTGGACAGAGGGCAGAATCCGCCCGTGCATATAATGGAGTGTGACACGTGCGGAGACGTCTGCCGGCGGGTGCCAGCTGCGGAATGCACAAAGGGTTATCCTTCACCATTCCGCAGTGTGCACGTACCCTTAAAGTGTATGAAGGAAGGGACACCCAAATCAAGCCCCTAGATGCCCCCCCCCCCCATCCTCCGAGTTAGTGGGGAGATTGTTCGGGAACTGATCTTCCCACTGCTAGATAAAGGTCACCACCTGTACGGGGATAACTTTTATACCAGCGCCCCCTCTTTCGGTCCCTCGCTGCCTGAGCTACTGTAGCTTGCGGCACGATCCGTAAATATCAGAAGTAGTAATAAAGCCCTAATATTTAGCAGCCATGGAGCGGACCCAGCGCTTCTGGATATGAAGGACCCCGTATCGCACCAGGACAACATTCTCCAGGTGACGTCCCCCACACTGGAGAAAGAGAGACCCCAGAAGAAGTGCAGAGTGTGGCGTAACAGGGGGATCAGGAAGGACACCATTTTCCAGTGTGACACCTGTTCTGATCGCCCCGGCCTCTGCATACTGGATCGCTTCAAGGTGTACCACACGTCATCGGAGTTCTACATTATCTAAATTCTGTCCCTTATTCCTATTTCAGGGGTCACGTTGATCCAGGGATTTTATTCTGATCGCCATTATGGAGTCGGGAAGGAATTTTTCCCCTGTGATGAGGCTACTGTCGTCTGCCTTACGAGGGTTTTTTTTTGCCTTCCTCTAGATCAACACAGGTTGAATTTGATGGACACCTGTCATTTTCAACCTTATAAACTAATAATTGGCCTAATACCCCCAAATAAATTAGAATTGTCCCTTTTCCCCAGCTAAATAGGTATGGCCGCCATTCCCATTAGAGGATGCCATGATGCCATTATAAACCCTCTGTGATGCCAGGGCAGTAGAAACCCCCCACAAGTGACCCCATTCTGGAAACTACACCCCATAAGGAATCTAACGAGGGGGGCAGTGGGGATATGGTCGCCTGGTGACGGGCACATTTGGGCCGTGAAAATGAAAAAATTGTATTTTTTATTTTCATGGCACATGTTCCACTTATGTGCCCGTCACCAGTGGGGTCCATATGCTCACTCTACCCCTTGTTGGATTCCTTATGGGGTGTAGTTTCCAGAATGGGGTCACTTGTGGGGGGTTTCTACTGTCCTGGCAGCACAGGAGCTTTGTAATTGCGACATGGCCTCCATCCTCCATTCCAGTCTCTAAATGGCGCTCTGTCCCTTTGGTGACTTGCCCTGTGACCATATGGCACATTATATCCACATGTGGGGTATTTTTGTACTCAGGGGAAATTACCCTACACGTTTTGTGTTCACTTTCTTTTTTAACCCCTTGTGGAAAAGGAAAAAATCAAGGCTAGACCAACATTTAGTGTAAAAAATGTTTAATTTTTACACTAAATCATTGATCTTGTCTTGATTTTTTCATTTTCACAAGGGATTAAAAGATAAAAAAAAACACTAAATGTGTAGAGCAATTTCTCCTGAGTATGGAAATACCCCATATGTGGACATAAAGCCCTATGCGGGTGCAGGGTAAGCCTCCGAAGGGAAGGAGCGACATTTGGCTTTTTGAGGCTGGATTTGGCTGGAATGGATTTCGAGGGGCCATGTTGCATTTAAAAGGCCTCTGTGTTGCCAAGACAGTTGAACCCCCCCACAAGTGACCCCATTATGGAAACTACACCCCTTAGGGAATGTAACAAGGGGTGTATTGAGCATATGGACCCCACTGGTGACGGGCACAAATGTGGAACAATATGGCGTGAAAATGAAATATTAGATTTTTTATACTATAATGTTGGTTTAGCCTTAAATTTTTCATTTTCACAAGGGGTTAAAAGAGAAAAAAAACACAAAATGTGTAGAGAAATTCCCCCTGAGTCTGTAAATACCCCACATGTGGACATAAAGCGCCATGTGGGCGCAGGGCAAGCCTCCGAAGGGAAGGAGCGCCATTTGGATTTTGAAGGCTGGATTTGGCCAGAATGGATGATGAATGCCATGTCGCATTTACAGAGCCCTCGTGCTGCCAATACAGTGAAAACCCCCCACAGGTGACCCCATTCTGGAAACGACACATCTCAAGGAATCTAACAAGGGGTGAAATGAGGATATGGATCCCTTGATGACGGCCACATTTGTGCCGTGAAAGTGAAAAAATTAAATTTTTCCCTTTCACGTCACATTGTTCCACATTTGTGCCCGTCACCAGTGGGGTCCATATGCTCACTGAACCCCTTGTTAGATTCCATGAGGGGTGTAGTTTCCAGAATGGGGTCACTTGTGGGGGGTTTCCAGTGTTTTGGCAGCATGAGGGCTCTGTGAATGCGACGTGGCCCTTGAAATCCATTCCAGTAAAATCCAGCTTGCAAAGGCCAATTGGCGCTCCTTCCCTTTGGAGGCTCGTGCTGCGCCCGCTTGGCACTTTATGTCCACATGTGGGGTATTTCCGTACTGGGGAGAAACTGCGCTACATGTTTGGTGTTTTTTTTTTCTTTTATCCCCTTGTAAAAATGAAAAATGAATGCTAGAACAACATTTTAGTGTAAAAAATAGAATTTTTCCTTTTTTACACCACATTGTTCTGAAAATCTGCGGAGCACCTGTGGGGTCCAAATGCTCACCGCACCCCTTGTTACATTCCTTGAGGGGTGCAGTTTTCTAAATGGTGTCCCTTTAGGGATGTTTTTTAGGTTTTGGCACCCCAGAGCCTCTGCCAACCTGAAGTGGTACAGTCAAAAATGACCAAATATAACGGAGGCGTTGAAATTCACTAGGCGCTCCCTTATATCTGAGGCTTGTGGTTGCGTCAAATAGCGCAATAGGGCCACATATGGGGTATTTCTATAAACTGCAGAAACGGGGCAATCAATATTGGGGTGCATTTCTCTGCTAATAGGTTTATCATTATGAAAGATATTGGATTACAATAAAATCTCTGCACAGAAAATAAAAATTTTCAAATTTCTTACACACTTCGCTTTTATTTCTGTGACTCCCCTAAAGGGTTAAAAAACTTTCTGGATGTGCTTTTGCAGAGTTTGGGGGGGTGCAGTTTCTGAAATGGGGTGCTTTGTGGGGATTTCTAACATACAGTCCCCTCAAATACACTTTGAACCTGAACAGGTCCCTAAAAATATCTGATTTTGAAATTTTACAGAAAATTTGGAAAATTGCTGCTAATGTTTTAAGCTTCCTATTGTCTTAAAAAAAATGAAATATAGTTTAATAAATGCTGCCAACATAAAGTAGACATGTTGCTAATGCTATTTAATATATAATTTATGTGGCATAACCATTTTCTGTATAAGCAGAAATGTTTCAAAGTTTGAAAAATGCATTTTTTCAAAATTTTTCACGTTATTTTGGGGTTTTTCATAAAGATTCGTTATGAGTATCGACTCCATTTTACCAGAAATGTGAAGTACCATATGTCACGAGAAAACAATCTCAGAATCAGCCAGATAGGTAAAAACATCCCGAAGTTATTAATGAATAAAGTGACACTGGTCATATTCATAAAATTTGTCTCTGTCCTTAAGGCCATTTCAGGCTCTGTCCTTAAGGGGTTAAAGACAAACGACTAAGATAGCAATAATCTGCTGCCGTCACTCTGTGAAACAGAAGTGGCATCAGCAGACCACTGCTATCTCTTATGGGCTCCCCGGACGATCTAAAGACTGTCCGGGGACCCCCCTGCAGCTTTCCGTGAGCCCTCCGGCACTTACCCGCTTGCTGTCGACTCGTGTAATAGCGCCAGCTGCGGGCGGTGAACAAGGAGCAAGCAAGCTCCAAGAGATTGCCCCATGCAATAGTTGCTTAAGAGTTTTACTACATTATAGTGGGGCACTTTCCTGCGCTTTTATCATACCATGCTAATGTATCCTTTAGGCAAAATTAAAAGACATCGGCCAATTTTCGTGTCATTTCTCTATTGTTCATTGTAGCCATAGTAAGGAAGAAAGGTGCAAAATTAGTAGTAACAGTATGAAACTGAAAGATGTGGACATTTGCATGGAACATGAGAAAAACAACATGATTTAAAAAAAGTTTTATACAGTATGTTTTTTTCTTTCAAAAAAACATCACTGATGACCAGAGAATCACAAAATAACTGAATTTTTTTACCATCTCCCCATCAATAACTTTTTATTGACAAAATTGCGTAAGTGTTGATTTGCTTAAGTGATGGACTTTAGAACATGACGCTCAGGATTTTTTCGCTTTCTGTTTGTTTGTTTTTTTAACCGAGAACAGAACAAACCTATGCAAAAGGCCATATTAGGTGGGCCAAACTGTGCTGTAAATGAGCGCCTATCTTCTAGATCAAACAAAACTACAATTCCCATTATGCCTGGCCAGCCAAAGCTAAAGCTTTGGCTGCCCAGGCATGATGGTATTTGTAGTTTTGCAGCAGCTTGGTGGCCTGAGTTTGACATCCCTGTTGTAGACCACTGCTAGGTGAGGCTGTGTTCACACAACGCAATCAAAGGGTAGTGTGAATGCATCATTTAATTGCAGTAATTAATCATTTCATTGCAGTGGTGTGCCATTTCATTGCAGCCAAATCCAGGAACAGACTATAAACAGAACAGGTAATAAAGGAAAGACTGAGATTTCTCCTCTTTGCAAATCCATTTCTGGCTTTGGCTTAAAAAATCTGTCAGATAAATCACAATGCATCACTTCATTTTAGTAATTATTCATTTAATTGTTGTCTAGCCGTTCTTCATAAAACTCCAATGTGTATGAATAGTCAAACAAGCAAGGTCTGAGCTAAATGGGCAGCGTAGTACAAAATCGAGTTACAATTGAATAGTCAAAAAGTCAAGCCAGAGGTCAGGTAAAAAAGTCGAGCAAGCAGAGAAAGTTAGGACGGGGATCGCAGAAATAGACAGGGGAAGCTGGGACCAGGGTATGAAACCTAATAGCCAGCACTGGGAGACTGCCTCAGCTTTCTTTTATGCTGACCAACAGCCTGGTGCGGATCCCCATTGGACCGGCGCTCTGATCTTCCAGGTTCCAGATAGGCAGAGAAACCAGTCAGTCTAAAGACCTACTCAGCTGCATAAATCAAGGTCCCCAGTGATCAGTTTTAACTCCTGCATTGCCAGGAAGCTGAGAAGCAAGCGGGTGTGGCACGTAAGTAAAAACCGGCCCAGTTCACACCAGGTTACTGCACAATCCTGACAGCTTCAAATTTAATTTCTCACGTTGCCCCATGGAATATAAAAAAACATAACCACAATCCACATTTTTTTTTTTTACTATGAAAATACATGTAAAAAACCATGTGTAATGTGAATTGATGTCTCACTTCCTCCCATCCGCCCCTTCTTTTTAACTAATGTGCATTCAGTAAGGTAGATTAGCTAAGCAACCTTCCATACTAGCTAGCCTCATAGTATTCCTGGAGAACCTTAGAACTTTGCCTAGGTTACTGCACATACTTGGCACACACATGTTTTCTAATGACTATGTTGCCTAAAAATCCTCTTGCACTCGTAGATGGTGTATGGTGGTCTTTATTTTAGAGATGTTCATAACTCTTCTTCACCTGTCCAGGCTCCAGTATTGCACCCTCCTGTTCCTAATGGTGGTCCTGTAGCTGGAAGGAAGAGATGCTTGGCGGCTCATGCACAGAATATACCTCCATTTAGACAAAAAAATACCACAAATGAATGCTTACTAGCCATTCTGTCAGTTTCCATCATATTCTTTAGCTCTATATAGAGCTTATAATTTTTCACATTGGTCCCTGTACCCAGTAGGACTTACAACCTAAATTTCAAAGTTACCTGCCAGTATTTTTTTGAAATGTAGTAGAAAACCAGAGTCCCAAGATGAAACCCATGCAGACACTAGGTAGAAAGTATAAATGTTATGCTGGTGTTGCAGAGCTAACCACTGAACCACCGTGCTGCTTTCCTGTTTGTGTGTGCACTGCTATAGTTAAACTTGACCTGACCTATTGTGATTCATCTCTCTGGTTGTTGCAAGTACAAGATATTTACATTAACAATGTACACATTGATTATTTGTTTTCTTAGGCAGGTTTTACTTATACCTTTTCATCACCTTTGACCATGTTGATCATTCAGCAATCCAAATAACCAAAGAAGGACCTAAAGGTAATATATCCATATAGATTGCACTATAATAAACTCAAATTAAGCAAGCTATTGGCACCACAAGTTTGATTTTACATTCTATTGAAAAAGAAACAGTTGACTTGAAATAGCTACTTTATTATAGAAACCCTGTATTAGCATGTTAGGCCTCCCTCGACCCAGAATTCACTTATAGAGTATACAGAGGAGTATACAGAAGTATGAGTGAGCCCACCCGCCATATTCCCTTTGGCCATACATATCTGAATTCTCTGACTCCTCCATCTAATCATTAGCAGGATAACTTGGAATATAATTTAGAAATAATATGATACGTCACAGCTTATTGCTTTCTCAAAACAATAATCAGGTGCAAGAATGGACAATGTGTGTCAGGTTACTTAGTGATATAAAATTCTAAACATGTTTAAATGTATAAAATCTTCTTTCTGTGTTGTTCTTTAGAGCCCCCATTTGGAGAAGTTCCATTTGTGGTTCCAGGTTTACACTGAGCTCCTTATTGTATTCTTGAGACAATAATAACACTTTTGTATTCATTCATTTTAATATATTTAAATGAAAGCTACTTATTCTTTTAACAATGTTTTTCTTCATGAGGTTTAGACAACCCAGACCTGTCTTAAAAAGGCTGTGCTAAAAAACAATTGTATACAACATAGTAAGTTTAAATATTTTAAAGGGGCCAGTGACAGGTCAGTAAACAGGGAGCAGTGCGGCTGGCTTCTTTACAGGGCATCCCCCCAGTGAGAGGTAGGAGCGGGCGGCTATTTAAACTTGCCGCCATGCTCCTGCTCCTCTCAGCTACGGGGGACACCCTGTAAAGAAGTGGGGAATCCCATCATAATGAGGAGAATCTCCACTTCTTTACAGGGTGTCCCCCGCAGCTGAGTGGAGCAGGAGCACGGCGACAAGTTTAAATAGCCGCCCGCTCCTGCCTCTCACTATTGCGGGGAACATGGAGCGTTTTTATGCTCTGTGGGCCGGGTGCTCTGCACCTGACCAAAGGAGTGTAAGAACCATATAATCAGTTTAACATTGTTCCTTATGGGAATTTACAGCTCGGTTCTGGAACTGCTCGGTTCTGGAACAGCCTTCCAGAACCAAGTATGTTCGAGAACCGAGGTACCACTGTATATGAGTGACACATTCATCTCTCCATGCCCTGCAAACTATATTGACGCCGAATGTGGGTGGCTAGAGGTGAGCAAATTTTTTGTACGATCAGGTTCATCTGAACTCAAGCGTACCGCAGTTGATTAGCAGTGGCTGCTGAACTTGGATGTAGCCCTGGGAAGTCCTGGAAAACATGGATGCAGCCTATTGGTACATGTACATTGCAAGAGAAACAGCAAGAAAATTACAGCACCAGAAATGTTGTTTCATCTTCATTCCTAAATTTCCGTAGGATATAGTTGGGGGGTTCAACAGGGAATTTGATGCTGTCTGCTGCCATATGCACCACATGGAGACCTATAGTATACAGTCCAGTCCATTATTTGCCTAACTAGTAAAGTTTCCAGGCCAGTAAGACAAAAAGAACCAGTCTAGTTTTTTTTCTATTCCTCTTTAGATTTCTTTATGAAAATATACAGCTGGACAAAATGATTGCCAAACAAATAGAACAGGGGTAGGGAACCTTTTCCCTGTCGAGGGCCAGTCGGGCATTAATAAAATCATTCAAGGGCCCCATACTGTGCGCTCCTGGTAGCTCTAGTTAACCCCTTATTGATGCCCTTGGTAGCTCTAGCTAACCCCCAGTCATGCCCCTGGTAGCTCTAGTTAACCCCCCCAGTCATGCACCTGGCAGCTCTAGTTACCCCCCCCCCCCCCAGTTATGCCCCTGGTGGCTCTAGTTAACCCCCCCAGTCATGCCCCTGGTAGCTCTAGTTAACCCCCCCAGTCATGCCCCTGATGGCTCTAGTTAACCCCCCAGTCATGCCCCTGGTGGCTCTAGTTAACCCCTCCCAGTGATGCCCCTGGTGGCTCTAGCTAACCCCCCAGTGATGCCCCTGGTGGCTCTAGTTAACCCCCAGTGTCTTTCTCAAATAAAAAAATAAACATCCCACTCACCTTTCCTCCGCTCCCATGCTGCCCAGGTCTTCTCTCCCCTCTAGCCTTTTCCCATCTTCTCCTGCAGGCGGCGCGCAATGAAATGATGTAATCGCGCGCGGCCTGCAGGAGAAGGAACACGTGTGCCGCTCTGGTGGGGAAGGGGGCTGCACTCACAACATCCTCCTGTGTCTGGCAGCCGTCACAGACACCGAAAGATGCTGTATATGCCTGCTTGTATATGCCTGCTCCTGCCCCACCAGAGCGGCGCATCAGGCACTAAGGATGAAGGTAATTTTCTTACCTTGATCCTCATTACCGTTTTTAGGAACTTTATAGATATGTTTGTTTTGAGGTTTGATGCACTGTTTGGCAAGGACTACCACCCTCAATGCACCAATCTACCCCAGCTGACCCGCCCTCCTAATAAATATTTATCCGGCACTCTGCAATGATGAGCCCCGGTACTCCCACCCCCAGTGCACCAAACCGCCTCATTTGCATGCATAATAAACCGCAAAGTTCCCAAAACCAGCAATGTGTATTCAGGTAAGAAAATTACCTTCACCCTCAGCAATCTGTGCTCTATAGGGACATATCAATAAGATGCTTTTAACCTCTTTCATTCCCTTTAAAAATAAATAAAATAAAAAGCAAACTTCCAAAATAATTAAAGAGGTGTGAGGAATTTTACCCGTGAAAAGGCGGCCATCTATTAATAATGATGGATGCAAACAATGATCATGATCATGATTTGCAGTCATCATCATCAATAGAAGGCTGTCTTTTCCCGATAAATGCTGGCCTTTTCCTGTGCAAATCCCAGTTTACTTTGTAATATATACCCATACATATACATTGTGATTCAAGTGGTAGATTTCCATTAACTCTAGATAGGAAAAAAATATTTAGCAATATATTTGCAATATGTTCTATATTTTACTTAATTATCATTGTGCTAATAAAAAAATACCTCTCCTGCTGTAATAATTACCGAGTAGTATATTGATAGATAATACTAAATATAAGTACATAATAGTGTGTATAATATTGTGCAGAAATGTATTTGCTGGAATATTTCTTGGATCCCTCCTACACCTGATCTTGTGCTGATGTATAAGCTAGCAGGCACACACTGTGATTTCTTGTGAAATGTTTCTTCCAGTTTATTCACATGGTCATTGAAAAACTTTGACTTCCCATATATAGGAGAACTTGCTATCTGACAGCTAAACTGAACTGTGACACGGGAATAGGCGGGTTCATTCTTAAACACACACACAGTCAAGTTACTGAGCTACTAGCAGTAACTAGATCTTGCAGCCTTGCTGAGTTATAAAAAAGCCCATCAGCTGTCAGGTCTTCACAAGTCCTCTGCAAACTGAGTATTTTTTTTTTAATCCTCTTCAGGCGTCTTACATTAAAGCCAGACCATGAATGGACCAGTAGATGGTTTAGGTGACCACCATGTGGAAGATGTTGGAGCTTTTATGTTCACTTCAGAGTCTGTGGGAGAAGGACATCCTGGTAAGTACAATACATGGGGTCCAGAAGTAACAGGGACAGCAATAAGTAATAGGTCAGCAAGATGTAGAGGTAAAAAAATAAAATTCCAAAATATTTAACATATGTAAATTAAACACCAAACGCTGTGATATGAGGTGTTGTATGGATTAGATAGTGGTAAAGTGATCATTTCCTAGCTTAGCTAATAATGCTGTGATCTAAAATAATGTCTTATGGTCTATCTCTCCTATGATTGTTGACTTGTCTAAAATCTGTTTACATAACTTCACCTGCGTTCCTACACGTGTGTGATGACTACACATGTATGGAGCAATACCTATTATATCCGTAACATGTGCATTTTCAGAGCCGTGATTAACTATGACACTTTAGGCGTTGGCTTACTGCCCAGTTATGTCTTCTTCAAACTGCCGTGAATGGCATGTGGAATTCCTAGGAGCCATTCACTCATGGCCCTGATACATTCAAAGAGTGCAGAGACATAGCTATTCATGAGCTTCATCACACAGTCATCTGGAAGATAAAAGTAAGAACTAAGGTTTGGAGTGGGAAATCAAAGTCATATTGTATCCTTTTACAAAGGCCAACAACATACAGTGTCTTTATTGGGTACCCCTTAAAAATATACTATATGGCATAACCATGTATATAACATATATTATTAAAAGGAAGAATTAATGGATAAGTTGACTGGGAAAGAGTTGAGGTGACTAATAAATGAAAGCTATGTTGCAGTGTTGAGGGACACTGTACCTTGTTCAATTGTTTTGTATTGCAGTTGACAGAATATAGTTTTTTAAAGGCAACATGATACAACCTCTGCTGTCCTAGCTGTTGAAAGGGATAATATGAAGCACCATATTCATCCCACAACCTAGTATTGTTGGAACAATATCCCTCTATGGATTATAGGGAAACACACTCCTCTTGGAGGGTCAGCACAGATGTAGGGAAGAAGGTGGATGTTGTGCTCGAAAAGACAGCCGGTATACCAGAGCACAGAACACCATAGTCACAACCCACTGAGTAACATGATCATAAGAAAGAAAATAACTGGCGCAACGCGTTTCAGCCTCTAATTAAAGGGAGGCCTTTCTCAAGTAGTCAAGATTCAATATTCTCAATATTTTATCATCTTCTTTATTATATTGGAGATAGAATTGTTTGTCATTTATAACCTAATAATAATTCTCTATGCAGTCCTGTTGATCTTCTACTTAAAAAAATTAGCTAATGTAAACAGGCAGCAGGGAGACATGGTAATCTGACACTGATAAAACAGGAGGTGAATTTCCAGACCATCTCAGTTCTTCGATAACTAATACAACTACATTTAAAAAGATTCATTTTAGATCTTAATTTATTTTTGGTAGGGGCTACCAATGACATCTTACTTTTACTTTGAGAACTATACCATGCAGTATTTTAGTGTTCCTTATGTATATATATATATATATATGTTTATGTGATGCCTCATTAGAGGAGCCTCATAAATACAACTGCATGATTGCAATTGAAAGACAAATCTTTGCTGCTATCTATTAGGGATTTTGTAACGTAACCTGTTGTGAAATGCTTAGTATATTTGTAATTACGTTGGTGAGGAACACTAAAATGATATACTCAAGGACACACACGTTTTGTGGTGTTTGTTTGCTGTCCTGCACTGCCTATTCAGCAAGGACACTGGGTTACATAATACCAAAGCTAGTCCAAAATCTGTAGATTCATCAAAACTGTGCTCCTATATCTGCTCTTATCAGGTTGAGAAAGGTTGCTAATTTTCAGGCTATATTCACACTACGTAAAACAACGGCCGTAGTCCGTGCCGTAAAACTACGGCCGTTGTTTTGAGGTTCCCTTTTATAACTGCAATGTAATGTAACTACGGCCGTTGAATGCACACTACGTATCAGAGAACGGCTGTTGTATATACGTCCCCGTGAAAAATGAACATGTCAATTATTTCTGCCGAATTAAACTTATATCTGCCGAATTAAACTTGATTTTGATGTAAAAAATGTTCTGAGTGGTTTCTCGGGCTGGGTGCAGTATTTAAAGTAGATGACCTGTTTCATACCACTTAAAAGCATGCTAGGAAGCAAAATTAAACCGATCGTTGTTTCACGACCAGCCCGTATGCTCGTAATTCTACGGCCGTTGTTTTGACTGCAAAATTCCGGCCGTTGAAAACAACGGCCATTGTTTTACGTAGTTTAACATAGCCTTAGACAGCATTTTGTCAAACAATACTTTAGGGCATGGTTAAGGGCCCTATTACACTTTCAGATCTTCAGTAGTGTTAAGCTAACTTCACAAAAACCTTTGGTTCAGCAACGTTTCTGAATCCGAACACTCAACATTTAAAGGAGAAGTCCAGCAAAAAATTTGATTAATGCATTGTATTGCCCCCCCCAAAAGTTATAAAAATCACCAATATACACTTATTACGGAAAATGCATATAAAGTGCTTTTTTCCCTGCATTTATTACTGCATCAAGGCTTCACTTTCTGTATAAAATGGTGATGTCACGACCCGACTCCCAGAGCTGTGCAGGCTATAGCTGCTGGAGAGGATGATGGCTGAGGGATACTCAGTGTCCCTCAGTATCCTAATGCCCTGTGTCCCTCAGTATCCCCCTGCCATCATTCTCTCCAGCAGCCACAGCCCGGACAGCTCTGGGAGTCGGGTCGTGACATTACCATTTTATCCATGAAGTGAAGCCTTGATGCAGTAGTAAGGGCAGGGAAAAAAACACTTTATAAGCATTTCCCGTAGTAAGTGTATATTGGTGATTTGTATAACTTTTGGGGGTCAATACAAAACTTTAATAAAAAATTTTGCCGGACTTCTCCTTTAATTAATGTGAAACTACATGATGAACCCTAACTTTGAGTTTTTAAATATTTTTATAGCAGCACCACACTCTTTCCTGGGTGAAGCAGGTTAGAGTTAATAGAGAATTTACATTATCCCTGTTTATGTCATCAGTTATAGAATTGCCTATGTAAATATTTAGTAGATTGGCATTTTACTCATCCCCCTTCACTATTACAACCAGATTGTTTTTGAGGGGACAAAACCATACTTATTATTTACATATTTTAAGTAAAGAATATTCCTGGGTTATTTTTACTTGCAGTGGCAAACTGGCAACCATTCTCTCTGTTGTAATTTTTGCTTTTCTCTATTCTTCTGCTTATTAATGCTTTCCTACTATTTTGTTCCAGTAGTCTGAGAGCTTTCGTTTTATTATTTATTGAATCCAGTTTTAGTTAACCAAATTAGCCACAGTATACAGTATCAGGCTATGTTCAGACCTCTGCGTTTACATGATGGGTAAGGTGCAATAGGAGCATAAGTGTATGTGATGTACGAATAATTGGGAGTTGGGGGCTGGCAGGAGTATGCATTAAGGACATCGGTATTATACTATTTGTTGTTACTTTTTGTGATATCTGCATTTCCTAATAGATTGTAATACATGCCCCCCCCCCATTATTTATTTATTTAATACTGTAGTATGCTCTCTCATTGAATGAAATCTGATTGATGCTATATATTTAATATACATATACCCACCACGCAAGTTATACGATCAAGTACTGGAGTGTTGTTTCCTTTTTTATGTATTTTTAATAATGTTTGGTTCAATAAAATATATGAATTTTGACTATGATCTGGTAGTTTATTTGGTGTATATGTTCAGACCTCATATTAGACCGGCCGTTCCGTGACCCGGCCGGTCTATGAAACGATCATCCAGGCCGGCACTGCAGTACTGGGCGCATCAAAACTCCCCACAGCACACAATAGAGCGTACAGCCGGAGCCGTTTGCTCTATTGTTTGAACTGACAGGGTCTTCTGGGGCCGCTATTTACTGAATAGCCGTCACAGAAAACTGACATGTCAATTCTTTGGGGTGCTGCGAGGGATCCCGGCCGGAGCGTATATTATGTGTATATGCTCCGGCAGGGATCCTATAGACAGCAAGCCAACATATTTTTTCGTATTAACCACGGCCGTTGTTGCAATTGGCAACAACGGCAGTAGAAATATGAAAAAATACGTTGTGTGAACATAGCCTAAGGCTGGGTTCACACTACGTATATTTCAGTCAGTATTGTGGTCCTCATATTGCAACCAAAACCAGAAGTGGATTGAAAACACAGAAAGGCTCTGTTCACACAAAGTTAAAATTGAGTGGATGGCCGGCATTTAATGACAAATATTTGCTGTTATTTGAAAACAACGGCATGTATTGAAATAATGGCAGTTATTTACTGTTATATGGCGGCCATCCACTCAATTTCACCATTGTGTGAACAGATCCTTTCTGTGTTTTCAATCCACTCCGGGTTGAGGTTGCAAAATACTGACCAAATACTGACTGAAATATACAGTGTGTAAACCCAGCCTCATGCCAAAATGCATTATTCGTCCACATGCATAACCCTGCAAAGCTTGAAATCCTTTTTGTATATTAAAGGGGTTTTCCGGGGAAAAGTGATTTTTTTTGTATTAGTAAATAACCAAGGTTAACCCTTTTCTAATATACTTACCTATCATTAGATAAGATCACTGGGCCGGTCACCTGATTTGACTGCTCCCCATCTTCTGTCTTCCTGTGACGTTCCGGATCCTCTCTGCTTCCGGTCCTGTGATGTCAGCTGCACTGAGTTTTCCTGCACTTGCGTCAGCCTCTCCCTTGGCTGCAAAGCACTTAAGCCTGATTGGCTACACACTAGGCTGTGCAGCTCCAGGGTGAGGTTGACATGTGAAGATGGAGGGGCTTGATTTTAGTCAGTCAGGTCACAGTAGTGTCATACTCTTGGCAGCAGCACAGACAGCCACACTGTCCCCAGAGGGAATATCAATGCTGCTTGGCAGGCCGAATCCCTTCTAGACTATCAGCATTGAGATTCATTCTGAGAGGGGGAATGCTGTGTGTGTCTGTGGTGTTGCCGTTCTGATTAGGGATGGTCCGAACCTGGTTCGGACGGGGTTCGTACGAACTCGAACCCTCCGCAATGATTACCGCTGTCTGCCCGCTCTGTGCAGCGGGCGGATCCAGCGGGAGGAACGCCTGGAAAACTGGGATACAGCCATAGCCATAGGCTGTATCCCAGTTTTCCAGGCGGTCCTCCCGCTGTATTTGCCCGCTGCACGGAGCGGGCAGACAGCGGGAATCTGATGCCGAGCGTTCAGGTTCAGCCGAACCCGAACCTCGGCGGGTTCGGACCATCCCTAGTTCTGATAGCTTGTGCATCTTTTCATTCTGTCACAACAGTGTTTTTTTCACATAGAAATCATCTCCTCCCCCGTCCTAACCCACCCCTTACCCCCTACACACACACACACACGACTCATGCTAGCTGCATCTGCTTTATCAAAGGGCACTCTCCTGGCTTCTACACATGCAGCCACAGTGTCCCTCCATCCCCATAAAAAAGCTCAATGCTTTTAGGCTAGAACAGTGCTAGCCAGCCAAGCAGCATTGATATTCATTATGGGAGATGATTTATGTGTGGCAGAACACTTTTCTGGACTATTGTCCTCCTGATTCAGATACATTTTCAAAGAAAATAATGCTCTTTTGACAATTCCTATTGACTCTATACCTACAACTGCCATGGATATTTGTATACATTTCTTACCTAACCAAAATAAAATCATATCTATTTGCCACAGTAAAAAAAAAAATAAATAAATAAAAAATATATATATATATATTACCAATAATACCAGTATATAGGAAATATTATCACCATACATATTACTGCCATACTGTCACTAACCAGATCCTGTATACTGAGACCAATAATACCAGTACACAAGTAGGAAATATTACCACCACAACCACTACCATCACCACCATATTGTTACCGACCGAATCCAGTATACTAAATCCAATAAAACACAGTACCAGATTACAAGTAACAAATATTACCGCCACATACTGACTAACACCGCCACATACTGACTAACACCGCCACATACTAACTAACACTGCCACATACTGACTGTCACCACATACTGACTAAGGGTAGCTTCACACGTACCGACTCGCAGCGTTAATAACGCTGTGAGTCGGCTAGGTCCTGGCAGATCACTTTCACTACATACACATAGCGGTCTGAATGACCGCTGCGTGTATGTAATTCTGCCGGCCGCTAAACCCCTTCAGCAGCCGCCCGGCTCCCGCTCCGCTCCCGCTCTGTATACATTACTTGTCCTCGCCGCACGGGGTCCCGGCGTACTGCTCTCCCGCCCGGCCAATCAGTGTGTTGCCAGCCCGCAGCCGGGCGGGAGAGCAGTATGCTGGGACTCTGTGCAGCGAGGACAGGTAATGTATACAGAGCGGGAGCCGGGCGGCAGCTGAAGGGGTTAAGCGGACGGCAGAATTACATACACGCAGCGGGCGTTCAGACCGCTGTGTGTATGTAGTGAAAGTGATTTGCCAGGACCTAGCCGACTCGGAGCATTATTAACGCTTCGAGTCCATACGTGTGAAGCTACCCTAATACCGCCATATACTGACTAACACCACCGCTTCTACTGAATAACCCACTGTACACATATTACTATCATCTGATACAGTCATATAGAGCTACCCAGCTCTACACAGGCTCTGTACACTATATACATTACAGTGCAGTTATATCAGGTAACTCACAGGCGATGTCTTCTCTGATCGAGGATCTTCCCTTTTCATTTTCTTCTCCATCTGCCCTGGGCCATTATGAAAACTTCTCCGAGCCACAAATCCACAGAATCTGCCAGACATATTAGGCTCCTCACTCTGGCACCATCCTCATCTCTCTACTAACTGCACATCTGTACTGGTCCCTTTACACCCTCATTTAGTGAGTAGACTGACACTATGTGATCCCCTTGAAGTATATGCCCCCCCTCTGTGTGGTCCACTATAATACATGCCCTATTGCATACACCCCCCGTGTAGTCCCCTTTATAGATGCCCCCCTGCATGTTATCCTCCTTATAGATGGCCCCCCGTGTTATCCCCCTTATAGATGGCCCCATGTTATCCCCCTTATAGATGGCCCCCATGTTATCCCCCTTATAGATGGCCCCCATGTTATCCCCCTTATAGATGGACCCCATGTTATCCCTCTTATAGATGGCCCCCATGTTATCCCCCTAAAAGATGGCCCCTATGTTATCCCCCTTATAGATGGCCCCCATGTTATCCCCCTATAGATGGCTCCCATGTTATCCCCCTTATAGATGGCCCCCATGTTATCCCCCTTATAGATGGCCCCCATGTTATCCCCCCTATAGATGGCCCCATTTTATCCCCCTTATAGATGGCCCCCATGTTATCCCCCCTATAGATGGCCCCCATGTTATCTCCCTTATAGATGGCCCCCATGTTATCCCCCTTATAGATGGCCCCCATGTTATCCCCAATGTTTCCCCCTTATAGATGGCCCTCATGTATCCCCCTTATAGATAGCCCCCATGTATCTGCCCCTTATAGATGACCCCCATGTATCCCCCCTTATAGATGGCCACCATGTATCCCCCCTTATAAATGGCCACCATGTATCCCCCTTATAGATAGCCCCAATGTATCCCCCTTATAGATAGTCCCCCATGTATCCCCCTTATAGATGACCCCATGTATCCCCCTAATAGATGCCCCCCATGTATCCCCCTTATAGATGCCCCCATGTATCCCCCCTTATAGATGCAGATGCCCCCAGTCTGTGCAAAAAAACAAAAACAAAAAAACTCACCTGACAACTCGCTCCCCCGCCGTGTTTCTCTCCTCCTGTCCTCCGGTCTGGCTAATGGCTGACGTACGGCTCCCGGCTGTGTCCTGTCCCTGGCAGCACACAACAATGAGCTCAGTGTGCGCCAGGGATGTTACTTCCAGCACAGTGCGCACTTGATATAGACGCTCGCTGTGCCAGAAGTACTTCCCTGGCGCACACAGAGGTCACTAGTGTTTGCTGCTGGGGACGGGACCGGACAGATCCGGGAGCCTGGGAGCCGCGCGTCAGCCGGGGGCTCGTCCCTGCCTCCCTGTTGTGATCTTGCGGTCACAAAAAGGGAATGGGAGGGGGCAGTGCGGTGGCAAAGGGGGGCCTCGCGGGCCCCCCCTTAGTAGCGGCAGCGACCGCTGCGACAGCGGTGGCTACGCCACTGCACTGTGCCATAGGCAGAGGTTGGTGAAGCAGAATGAAAATAGTCCACAAAATAGATCTAATTCTTAATAAATAAATAAAATAGAAAAATAGAAAAGATATATATATATATATATATATTTAATGCTGCATTTTAACGGAACGATTATCGTGTGAATTTGCACGATAACGATCCAACATGTTCTAAAATCGTCGTTCCCAAAAAACTCGGAGATCGTTCCGTGTAAACAGTCGTTCACCAATTTTACCTATGTGCGAGATAGGCTTAAGCGATCGCAAAACAATTTTTCTGTACGATATATCGTTCCATCTAAATGCTGATTGTTCTAAAAAAAATCATTCTTTTGATATCGTTAATCGTACGATCGGGCGAATTATTGCTCCGTGTAAACGCAGCATAAGTCAGTTCATTATAATGTTAGAATTCGATATGATTTTATTTTGGTTAAGTAATGGTACTTTTACACGGAGCGATAATTCGCCCGATTGCACGATTAACGATTTTGAATGAACAATATTTTTTTTATAACGATCAGCGTTTTGACGGAACGATACATCGTAAGGAAAAATCGTTATGCGATTGTTTTGCGATTGTTTAAGCATCTCACGCATAGGTGAAATCGTTGAAAGAATGTTTACACGGAACGATCTGCGAATTTTTTGCGAACGACCAACGATAATTTGAGAACATGTTGAAAGATCAAAATGAACGATTTCTCACTCGTCGTTTGATCGTTCGCTGTGTTTACACGTATGATTATCGTTCGAATTCGATCGTTATCGTGCAAAAATGAACGATCAATCGTTTCGTGTAAAAGGACCATAATGCTGCATTTACACAAGCAGATTTATCTGACTAATTTTGGAAGCCAAAGTCAGGAATGGACTTAAAAAGACAGGGAATCTCAGTCTTTCCTTTATGACCTGCACCCTGTTTATAGTCTGTTCCTGGCTTTGGCTTCAAAAATCTGTCAGATAAATCTCTCTGTGTAAACGCACCATTAGGCTATGTTCACACTATGTATCTGTGCGGCTGTATTTTTTATGTGGCTGGAAATGTGCGGCTGAAACTATGGCCGTGGGAAAAATAGACATGCGGCTGAAAACATACGGTCATTTACTTGGAAATCTGGTTCAACTAAAAATAACAAATAAAATATTTAGAAAGTGATGCAAACACCTCTGGATGCATCTGGGAAAGCAGGGAACACAGTTTACAGGAATCGCTATTACCGGGGTTTGCCATCCTCTGCAGTAATGCCGATGCCTCTCATGGTTAATATATTTAATTAATAAAACATATTTTCGTTATAATAAAGTCCCTTTCGTTGTTCAATAATTAAATTTAAACGAATCCATCATTTTGCTATTAAATATACTGTTAAAATAAATATATATATAAATAAATGTATATTTATATATATATTTATTTTTTTACAGTATATTTAATTGCACAAGTATGGATTCGTTTAAATTAAATTATTGAACAACAAAACTGATTTTATTACAACAAAAATGTGTTTTATTAATTAAATATTAATTAGTACAGGAAGCTCCATTAAGCTGTTAATTCATATTGCTGGTAAATAGAGCATTCTGTACTAATCAACACTTTACTTTAATTAAAACATCAAATGTTTCTTCTAATTATGTTATCACAATAGCATTATTGGAAGAAACATTTAGAATTATATGTGCGCTCAGCTGATTGGCTGATCGGCTCAGCGCACATATAAAGAGCCGGTCCGCAGTACAGTCACTTCATTGTGCTGCGGACCAGCGAAGAGGACACATCGGGGTGAGTATAAAGTTCTCCCCACCCCCTCCCCAGCACTGCACCCATCCCAGTAAGGAAGGGGGGTCACTTAACCCCTTTCTTGCTGGGATGGGTGCAGTCTTACATCAGTCTGGCCCCCAAGGGGTTAAGGGGGATGCAATACATCCTCCCTTAACCCCTTGGGGGCCCGACTGTAAGCAGCGATCTGTAAAGATGCTGCATACTGTAAGGTGCACAACACCGCTCACAATGATGGGTGTTGTGCTCCTGTTTGTGTGTTTTTTGTGTGTTTCTCCCTTTTTGTTTTTCAAATATCGGTATCCTGTGGATTACATCGGATTCGCTGGACTACGTCGATGACCAGTGATTGTTTGGTGTTTTTTTTTAAATAAAATGGTCAATGAGGGGTGTGGGGGTGTTTTTATTTGAATAAAAAATTTTTTTCCACTTGTGTCTTGTCTTTATTTCTTTACTTTATAGACTTAGTAGTGGAAGCCGTCTAATAGACGGAATCCATTACTAAGTCGGGGCCTAGTGTTAGCCGGTATAAAATGGCTAACACTAACCCCCCATTATTACCCCAGTACCCAATGCCACCAGAGGTACTGGGAAGAGCCGGGTGCCAGTGGTCCCGGAGCATCAAAATTGGCGCTCCTGGACTATGGCGGCAACAGGCTGGTAAGATTTAGGCTGGGGAGGGCCTAAACCAATGGCTCTTCCCACCCTGGTGTTACCAGACTGCTGTAGCTTGGTTTTTAACCCGGCTGGTTATAAAAATAGGGGGGGACACCTTTTTTTTTTAAATAAATAAATAATAAAAAAAACGCATAGGTTCCCCCCTATTTTTATAACCAGCCGGGTTAAAAACCAAGCGACAGCAGCCTGGTAACACCAGGGTGGGAAGAGCCATTGGTTTAGGCCCTCCCCAGCCTAAATCCAGCCTGCTGCCGCTCCAGTCCAGGAGCGCCAATTTTGACGCTCCGGGACCACTGGCACCCAGCTCTTCCCAGTACCCCTGGTGGCATTGGGTACTGGGGTAATAATGGGGGGTTAGTGTTAGCCATTTTATACCGGCTAACACTAGGCCCCGACTTAGTAATGGATTCCGTCTATTAGACGGCTTCCACTACTAAGTCTATAAAGTAAAGAAATAAAGACAAGACACAAGTGAAAATTTTTTTTTATTCAAATAAAAACACCCCCACACCCTTCATTGACCATTTTATTAAAAAAAAACACCAAACAACCGCTGGTCATCGACGTAGTCTACCGAATCCAACGTAATCCACAGGATACCGATATTTGAAAAACAAAAAGGGAGAAACACACAAAAAACACACAAACAGGAGCACAACACCCATCATTGTGAGCGGTGTTGTGCTCCTTACAGTATGCAGCATCTTTACAGATCGCTGCTTACAGTCTGGCCCCCAAGGGGTTAAGGGAGGATGTATTGCATCCTACTTAACCCCTTGGGGGCCAGACTGATGTCAGACTGCACCCATCCCAGCAAGAAAGGGGTTAAGTGACCCCCCTTCCTTACTGGGATGGGTGCAGTGCTGGGGAGGGGGTGGGGAGAACTTTATACTCACCCCAATGTGTCCTCTTCGCTGGTCCGCAGCACAATAAAGTCACTGTGCTGCGGACCCGCTAATTATATGTGTGCTGAGCCAATCAGCTGAGCGCACATATAATTCTAAATGTTTCTTCTAATAATGCTATTGTGATAACATAATTAGAAGAAACATTTGATGTTTTAATTAAAGTTAAGTGTTGATTAGTACAGAATGCTCTATTTACCGGGAATATGAATTAACGGCTTAATGGAGCTTTCTGTACTAATTAATATTTAATTAATAAAACACATTTTTGTTGTGATTTTATTACTGTTCAATAATTTAATTCTAACAAATCCATCATTGTGCAATTAAATATACTGTCAAAAAATAAATATATATATAAATATACATTTATTTATATATCTATTTATTTTAACAGTATATACAATTGCACAATGATGGATTCGTTAGAATTAAATTATTGAACAACGAAAGGGACTTTATTACAAAGAAAATGTGTTTTATTAATTTAATATATTAACTATTAGAGGCATCGGCATTCAACATTATTGCCGGCTATTTTTGAAGTACTCCGTACGGACCGCCTGTCAATCCACGGACGTGAATTTGCACAGTTTCAGCCGCAAACAATGGTCTTGTTCATTTTTTACGGGTCCGTTTACGATCGGACTGTAGGCTCATACATAGTGTGCACTGTGCAGCCGTATATCGTATACTTTCCAGCGTACGCATGAACCAGAAAAATACGGCCGATGATTTACAGCCCGCAATACAGCTGCACAGATACATAGTGTGAACCTAGCCTAGCAGGGCCCGATAATAACTGTAAACGAGCAGCGATCTGCTAGATCGTTGTTCGTTTACTGGGCCTATTACACGGCCCGATAATCGTTTGACAAGAGCTGCAAAGACATCGTTACCGATGTCCTTGCAGCCCTTGCTAAACTGGCATACATTACCCATCCACGTTCTAGGGCTGCTCCTGCCGTCCGCTTCTCCCGGGGTCCCGTGCGCACTCTAGCTTCACAGCGGCCTGTCAGCTGGTAGGCTGTTTAGCCAATCACAGGCCGGGACCGCCGCGGCCTGTGATTGGCTGAGCGGCCTATCAGCTGACAGGCCTCTGTAAAGCTAGAGCGCGCGCGGGACCCCGGGAGAAGCAGACGGCAGGAGCAGCCCTGGAACGTGGATGGGTAATGTATACCGTTAGTCGCCGGCCACGCACCGCTATTACACGCAGCGGTGTGCGGTCGGCGCCCGACGAAAATAGGGTCTAACCTATATCAACGATCAGCCGATGATCGTTGTCATCGGCTGATCGTTGCATTTATTACACGGAGCGATAATCGACCGAATCGGGCCAATTCGGCCGATTATCGTTCCGTGTAATAGTACCCTTAGAAAGCCTGAGGCTGCAGCACATGAGGTATTTGATTAGCTCGTTATACACTGCAATTCCAACTCTGGCCACTAGGTGTGCTGTGTAAGTAAATAGACACAGCAGCTTGTAAACAAACAATACAAGATATAAAAAGAGCTTTTTCCTCTCTGGAGAAGCTGATAGAGAAGAAAAATGGATGTGGGGAGGTTTTTCTTGACTTAGGCAATAATGTTAGATGATTTTTGAAAAAAACATAAAAATCTTGGAACACCTCTTTAAGTTATCAAAATTTTGAATAAACTAGACTAGAATACACAAGTGTTTAACCCCTTAACGACATCGGGCGTAAACTTACGCCCTCGCGCCCTGGTACTAGCGCATCAGGGCGTAAATTTACGCCCGATGTTTCCCCGATCGCTGCGTGTTCGCACACAGCGATCGGGGAAGATGGCCTGCTATAAATCATAACAGGCCATCTTAGCTTCTCGGCACGGGGGGTGGTTAACACCCCCCGTGCTTACGATCGCCGCTATTGGCTGATCAATTCAGATCAGCCAATAGCGGCGATCGGAACCTTTCCGGGTCATCGGTGACCCGATGAGCCGGAAAAAAATGGCGGTCGGTGCTGTCCGAGGACGGCACCGACCCCATTACTGTAAAAAGTAATGGTGGTCACGGTGCCACCGGCCGGCCGTTCACGGCGATCGGGCCGGTGGCGCGGCGATCAGAGTCCCCCAAAATAGTAAATACCTGCTCTGGACCCCTCAGCTAGGTAGCTGAGGGGTCCAGAGCAGGTATTTGTACATTACTCACCTGTCCCGGGGTCCTGATCGGCGTCTTCCGGGTTTGCGGCGTCCTCCGTCTTCTCATTTGGTCTTCGGCTCTTTCCGGCGGTCCCCATCGGCTTTTTTCGGCTCCAGCCTCGTCTTTCTCTGGATTTTGCGCTCTGCTGCCCTCTAGCGCCTGATATGTGTAATACACTTATCAGCAGCTACAGGGATGTTCAGAATGTAGAAAAAGTTTTTTTTTTTTTTTCCAAATTTTTTTTTTCTATTTTCCGCACCCCATCGCCGCTGAGTGTTGATCAGCATCGCACAAAAGTGCGCTGCTAATCATCAACTCCTCCTTTTTGGCGTAGGGTGTTTTTTTTCTATATCCTACTGCCACGGTCTGCTGATAAGTGCCGCACATAAGTGCGGCATTTATCAGCAACGCCTTTGTTGGCGTAGGTTTTTTTATACTTACTGTAAAAAAAAAACATGTAAAAAACACTCCGAAGGGAAGGAGCGCCATTTGGATTTTGGAGGTTGGAATTGGCTAGAATGGATGATGAACGCCATGTCGCATTTACAGAGCCCTTGTGCTGCCAAAACACTGGAAACCCCCACAAGTGACCCCATTCTGGAAACTGCATCCCTCAGGGAATCTAACAAGGGGTGCAGTGAGGATATGGACCCCATGATGACGGGCACATTTGTGCCATGAAAGTGAAAGAATGAAAATTTTCCCTTTCACGTCACATTGTTCCACATTTGTGCCCATCACCAGTGGGGTCCATATGCTCACTGCACCCCTTGTTAGATTCCTTGAGGGGTGTAGTTTCCAGAATGGGGTCACTTGTGGGGGGTTTCCAGTGTTTTGGCAGAACGATCGCTTTGTAAATGCGACATGGCCCTTGAAATCCTTTCGAGTGAAATTCAGCTTCCAAAAGCCAATTGGCGCTCCTTCCCTTTGGAGGCTCGTCCTGCGCCCCCTTGGCACTTTATCGTCACATGTGGGGTGTTTCCGTACTCGGGAGAAACTGCGCTACACATTTTGTGTCTTTTTTTTCCTCTTATCCCTTTAAGAAAATGAAAAATTGAAGGCTAGAACAACGTTTTAGTGTAAAAATTTTTTTTTTCTTTTTTCACGCCATATTGTTCGGAAAATCTGTGAAGCACCTGTGGGGTCCAAATGCTCACCGCACCCCTTGTTACATTCCTTGAGGGGTGCAGTTTTCTAAATGGTGTCCCTTTAGGGGTGTTTTTTAGGTTTTGGCACCCCAGAGCCTCTGCCAACCTGAAGTGGTACAGTCAAAAATGACCAAATATAACGGAGGCATTGAAATTCACTAGGCGCTCCTTTATATCTGAGGCTTGTGGTTGCGTCAAATAGTGCAATAGGGCCACATATGGGGTATTTCTATAAACTGCAGAAACGGGGCAATAATTATTGGGGTGCATTTCTCTGGTAATAGGTTTATAATTATGAAAAATATTGGATTACAATAAAATCTCTGCACAGAAAATAAAAATTTTCTAATTTCTTACACACTTGGCTTTTATTTCTGTGACTCCCCTAAAGGGTTAAAACACTTTCTGGATATGCATTTGCAGAGTGTGGGGGGTGCAGTTTCTGAAATGGGGTGCTTTGTGGGGCTTTCTAACATACAGGCCCCTCAAATACACTTTTAACCTGAACAGGTCCCTAAAAATATCTGATTTTGAAATTTTACTGAAAATTTGGAAATTTGCTGCTAATGTTTTAAGCTTCCTATTGTCTAAAAAAAATGAAAGATCGTTTAATAAATGCTGCCAACATAAATTAGACATGTTGCTAATGCTATTTAATATATAATTTATGTGGTATAACCACTTTCGGTATAAGCAAAAAAATTTGGAAAAAAAAGTTGGAAAAATGCATTTTTTCAATTTTTTTCACATTATTTGGGGTTTTTTCATAAAGATTCGTTCTGAGTATCGACTCCAATCTACCAGAAATGTAAAGTACAATATGTCACGAGAAAACATTCTCAGAATCAGCCGGATAGGTAAAAGCATCCCGAAGTTATTAATGAATAAAGTGACACTGGTCATATTCATAAAATTTGTCTCTGTCATTAAGGCCATTTCAGGCTCTGTCCTTAAGGGGTTAAAAAGTGTCTAAATGCATATGCAAATACTGCAGATTCGCAGCAGATTTATTTTGAATCTGCAACTTCCATGTTCACACAAAGTGTATTTTGTAAAAGAGCGTCTGTTGTTGCTGATTGCAACAACAGCCATGATTAATACGAAAATATACGTTACCTTGCCGTCTATGGAATCCCAGCCAGAGCGTATACACATAGTATACGCCTCGGCTGGGATCTCTAGTGGCGCCATACAAAACTGACTTGTTGGTTTTCTGTGGCCACTATTCATTGAATAGCAGACGCAGAAAACCCTGTCAGTGCACACAGTGGTGCAGTAGGGAGTTTTGATGCGGGCGCACACAAATGCGCCCACATCAGAACTCAGTGGCGCTAAAGATCATCTGGCCATTACTGCAGTACCTGCCTGGATAATCTTTTCTGATACCTGCAGATCTTCTGCGAATCCTGTACGTGTGAACGCCCCATCAATGTGGAAGTCATATATATGACATAAATAAAGTCATATAAAACTGTTTTTATGGTATAATATGCACCAGAATTGTGTTAGGTGCAAAAGTAAATTTGAGCCATTGGGGGACATAATTAAAAACCATCCACTTCTAATGGTGTGTTTACACAGAGATATTTATCTGACAGATCTTTGAAGCTAAAGCCAAGAATAGATTTGAAAAGAGGAAAAATCTTAGTCTTTCCTTTATTACCTTTGCCCCCTGTTTAAAGTCAGTTCCTGGCTTTGGCTTCAAAGATCTGTCAGATAAATCTCTCTGTGTAAACACACTATTAGAGTAAACAGAATTGATGGTCTAAATTGAAGGCAGCTATTTCACAGTGACACATGCTGTGTGCAAATCTCCTCATTTTAAGGGCCCTTGCACACTACGGAAATCACACGGTTTAACATACCGAAAATTCTGTGTGCGCTTCCACTTGACTCTCCGCCCATCCAAAAGACTCCATTCTAGGCTCGGGCAGATCAGGGCCGGGACAAAGAGTGGGCAGGGGTAGGCGGTGGCCTAGGGCGCAAACCGACAGGGGGCGCAGTCTGGATGGGTAAGTAATTAATTTACTTACCAATCCATCCTGCCCCCCCGCTCACCCGCCCGCCTTGCACTGTAGTCAGGGCCGCCATCAGGGCAGGTAGTATTGCTGGGAGTGGTGCTGTAAGGGGCCCGGGCCAGGTGACTCACAGAAAGGGGCCCCGTACTGCTGCCTGTACACTGCAATGCTTCGTGAGAAGAACAGACTTTTACAGACCTGTTCTTCTCAGTAGGCTGCAGTCTGGGGGTCCTGCTCCCTCCCCTGTGCTGTGTGGAGGTCTCACCGCCTCTCCCGTCACCTCATGGCTTTCAGTCTGCTGTCCCTGCAGAGGAGGAGGGGGAGAGCGTGGTGATGGTGAGAAGGAGGAGGACAGAGGATCTGCAGGTGCTGAAAAGATGTATGCAGCTTCCTTAACCCTTCGAGGACCCGGCCCAAAATGACCCAGTGGACCACGCAAATTTTGATCTTTGCGCTTTCATTTTTCCCTCCTCCCCTTCTAAGAGCTCTAGCACTTTCAGTTTTCTATCTACAACCCATGTAAGTGCTTGTTTTTTACAGGAATAGTTGTACTTTGTAATGGCATCTTTCATTTTACCATAACATGTATGATGGAATTCCAAAATTATTATTTATGAAGATATAAATAGGTGAAATCGTAAAAAAGAATGCAATATGGTAACTTTTGGGGGGTTCCTGTGTCTATGTAATGCACTATATGGTAAAATCGACATGGTACCATTATTCTATAGGTCAGTCCGAACACAACCACATGCAGGTTACACAGATTCTCTAATGTTATACATTTTTTTTTTTTATGAAATCCTTTTTTTTGCCAATTCATTATTAATAAAATGGGCCTATTGTGACGCTTATAACTGTTTTATTTTTTTCACCTACGGGGCTGTATGGGGTGTCATTTTTTCCGCCATGATCTCTAGTTTTTATTAATACCATATTTGTGAAGATCGGACGTTTTGATCACTTTTTATTAATTTATTTTTATATATAATGTAACATCAAATCGGTAATCCGCGCACTTTTTTCCCTCTTTTCGTCTACGCCGTTCGCCATGACGCTTGTTATATTTTAATAGATTGGACAATTACGCACGCTACGGTATATTATATGTTTATTTATTTATTTATTTTTATATGTTTTATTTATATAATGGGATAAGGGGGGTGATTTCAACTTTTATTGGGGGAGTGGCTTTGGGGTAGTGTATTGGTGTTTTTAACTTTTTTTTTTTACACATTAGAAGTCCCTTTGGGGGACTTTTACATACAATAGTGTGATTGTACACACTGATCACTGCTATGCCATAGGCTGTCTGTCAGTACATGCTGGGATTTGTAGTGTTGTCACAGGCTGTCAGTACATACTGGGAGTTGTAGTGTTGTCACAGGCTAGCTGTCAGAACATGCTGGGATTTGTAGTGTTGTCACGGGCTGTCAGTACATACTGGGAGTTGTAGTGTTGTCACAGGCTGTCAGTACATGCTGGGAGTTGTAGTGTTGTCACAGGCTGTCAGAACATACTGGGAGTTGTAGTGTTGTCACAGGCTAGCTGCCAGTACATGCTGGGAGTTGTAGGGTTGTCATAGGCTAGCTACCAGTACATGCTGGGATTTGTAGTGTTGTCACAGGCTGTCAGTACATACTGGGAGTTGTAGTGTTGTCACAGGCTAGCTGTCAGTACATGCTGGGATTTGTAGTGTTGTCACGGGCTGTCAGTACATACTGGGAGTTGTAGTGTTGTCACAGGCTAGCTGCCAGTACATGCTGGGAGTTGTAGGGTTGTCATAGGCTAGCTGCCAGTACATGCTGGGATTTGTAGTGTTGTCACAGGCTGTCAGTACATACTGGGAGTTGTAGTGTTGTCACAGGCTAGCTGTCAGTACATGCTGGGATTTGTAGTGTTGTCACAGGCATTCAGTTCATGCTGGGATTTGTGTGGAGGCACCATTTGCCTTCTCTGCCTAGGGCACCAAAACTCTTTGTCCCGGCCCTGGGGCAGATTCAGCCATTTGCCCAAAGAATTGACATGTCAATTCTTTTGGTGGACGACGGAATCCGCCTGACCATAGAATGGAGCCTATGGGACCTACGGAACAAGCATCAGAATCTGCGTTAGCTGCATGATTTCCTTAGTGTACAAGGACCCTTAGCTATGAGCTGTGCTCATTACATCGTTCGGGATTTATAAAAACGGCGGCTTATAGACAAGAACTTGTTCTAGTACATTGATTGTGGAGGTAATGATTGCCATCTCCCTGGTTCTTTACCTGACAATTCCATATCATAAATGAACAAGTAAATCTGTTTAATACATAAAAATTGTGATCATGTTTCACTGGAGCCTGTAATACCTTAGGTCACTGTGTTAGCATGTAGTGTGACCTATGTGAGTAATTGGCACTAGAGGTTATGTAAAAAGAGATGGGTTTATAAATAGATATAGTTCTTCATCTCTTTCATAAAAACATTCCATGTTTTAAGTTCTGGCAGTAGTTCCTAGTACTCTAGGGAAAAAGGACACCTGAATCAACTTTTGCTTTACTAATCTATCATGTTATCACAAGAGACAAGAATATATTAGTGGTAAGGAGGAGTAAGGCCCCATTCCCACTGAGCAAAAGTAGTGGAATTCCGCGACGGAATTGTCCGCCGCGGAATGCCGTTAGCCTCCCGCTCATAATGGGAGTCTATGGGAGGCGAGCACTCCTGCTGTGTACGCGCTGAAGAATGAACATGTTCATTCTTCAGCGCGTCCAGAGCAGGAGCGTGCGCCTCCCATAGACTCCCATTATGAGCGGGAGGCTAACTGCATTCCGCGGCGGACAATTCCGTCGCGGAATTCCGCTACTTTTGCTCAGTGGGAACGGGGACTAAAGCAAAATGCTTTTTTTTTATAGCATGCATGCCTTAGCATTTATTCTCATTCTTAGGCTTGGTTCACACTGCGTTTTTGCAATTCGCTTAATGTATCAGTTTTTAAATGGTTACTTTTAATGTACACAAAAACATGGTCAACCACGAAAAAAAAAGCATAATGGAGGTCAATAGAAAAATGGATCCAAACAGATTGTGCTCTATCACCTCTATTTTTGCATCTGTTTTTCCCCATAAACTGTATGTTTATACAGACTGCAAAAACACAGCGTGAACCCAGCCTTAGATTTATTATTATTTTAATGATCAATTTTATAATGTGAAATATTATTTTTATCCCACTAGCGATGTCTGGTATTGCAAGGGAATAGGGCTTGAAGATAGTAGCCATGTTTTTCAGTCCTATACCACCTATTAAAATACAATTGCTTTCTATAGCGTGCTAATTCAGACCTTAAAATTTTGGCAAAACATTAAAGCTCCTTAATACGGAGCAAATCTCTCCACCGCAGAATCCCTTCAGCCTGTGTCATAATTACAGTCTATGGAAGGCTCAAGCGCCTCCTCTCTTTGCGTCTCTCTGCGCTAAAGAATGGACATGTCCATTCTTCAGCGCTGATAGAGGGGGTGCACAAGCCTCCCATAGACTGTCATTATGGCACGGAGACTGGCGCCATTCTAAGCCGTGGAATTACGCCAGTTTTACTCCGTGTTAACAGTGCCTTAGGCTTTGTTTACACAGAGTATTTTGCCTGGATTTTCTATAAGTGGAAATTATAATGAAAAGATTTTAACAGTTTGGCTATGTTCACATGTACTGTTTCCATCAGTGTTTTGGTCAGTCTTTTTTTCAACTAAAACCAGGAGTGAAACTGACTGGGTAAACTTATAATGGAAAGATTTGCAGTTTCTGTTTTCAATCCACTTCTGTTTTTTCTTTAAAACAAGACTGACCAAAAGACTGGTGGAAATACTATAGCCTTCCTGTGTTTTCAATCCACTCCTGGTTTTAATTGAAAAAATACTGAGCCAAATACTGTGTGTGACCATGGCCCCAAAATTCTTTTATATCATAGTCTATCTATTTTCATTTCTACAAGTTTAGGTGATGTTCACATGATGTAAAACAACGGCCGTTATTTGGCACAGCCGGTGTTGACAGTGTCAAACAACAGTCACTGTTTTATATGTTGCTGTGGCCGATATTGCCATATTGGCCACAGGAACATATTCTTTTTTATTTTTTTTTTGCATTGCAGGTACCTTTGGATGTGCCTGCAATCCACTAAAACATTAAATACAATGTAAAGTATGTCCGCCACAGTACTTTACATTGTATGTACAACTATTTTCTGCGGCTTCTGTTCGCTGAACTGCGGCCATATAAAATAGACGAGCACATTATTTTCTGCGGCCCCAGTTCAACAAGGGCCATAGTGTATACTATGGCCGTTGTTGCATTAGTATCAATGAAAATGTATTGATTTAATTAACAACAGACGATCTTTTTAGTGAAAAGAAGGGCCGTTCTTAATAAAATTATAATAGTGTGTTTGCAGGCATGACCACTTTGACAAATTTTTAAAAACCCAGTTTAAGAATTTTTTCCTTTCTTTTTTGGCAGACAAGATCTGTGATCAGATAAGTGATGCTGTCCTAGATGCCCATTTAAAACAAGATCCGGATGCCAAGGTCGCATGTGGTAAGGAGCACTGATAAAAAAAAACTTAGCTGTAGGATACCAGGTCAGTTATGAACATTTCATCCTGATGGAAACCCCACTCTCCAAAGCTACTTGTTAATTTGGTATAACATTTATACAGAGCAAATATCCTACCAATTTGGTAAAACATCTCTCTGTTCATTGATCCATAATATTATCATAAAATTGCCACATATTTGTTTACTGCACATTTATCCTATGTAAGGGTAGCTTCACGCGTACCATATTGCAGCGGATCTGCAGCAGATCTGGCTAAATAAATGAAAACAGCGTCAAATCTGCATCATCAAATCTGCTGCGGATCAGTGCGGACCATCTAATCAGTGCGGATTTAATCCTGTGTTCATTTATTTAGTTAAATCTGCTGCGGATCCGCAGCAGAAAATCCGCTGCCATATGGTACTTGTGAAGCTGCCTTAAGGGTGCCTTCATACGTACCGGATCGGTTTGCAGTGAAATCTGCTGAGGATCCTGGTACTGTGAAGGTCTATGGGGTTACATATACGCAGAGGAAATTTCATTCCTCTGCAGATATGTAACCCGGCCCCTTTAACCCCCGCTGCCCACAGCCCCGGCCCCAGAGGCGGACTTATCACTTGCGCAGCCTGTTCAGCTGCACAGGGGCCCACCAGGCTCAGACTCTAAAGTGTCAGCTCAGCATGGCACATGTCTGTAGTGGGCCCCCAGGCGGTATCAGTACCCGGGAAGTATGGGCCCCCTGCTCCTGTGGGGCTTACTTAGTGACTGGATGCTGTGCCCGGCTGGGGCTGGTTCTCCTCTCTCCACCTCTCCTCCTGCACGCTTCTGCTGCTGACAGCCCCTCCTGTACTTCACTGTCCTACATACCTTGTGTGAGAAGGAGAGTACAGAGAGCATGCGTGTGACAGGGGCTGGAGGGATCCTGCAGGGTTATGGCTGCCAGGGACAGGGCTGTGAAGAGGAGCAACAGCAGCAGCCCTGACAGTGAGTGATTATTGTCAGTGTGTCTGTCAGGCTGCTGGAAGTTGTAGGATAGAGGGTGGACTGTGTAAGAGAAAGCACAGAGCCCCCCACCCTCTGATGCTGATGTTTGATGGTAAGTTTATGCCTTTTTTTCCAATAACTGTGCCCCTCCCCCCTGCAGCATGGTTGTTTTTCTCTTTCATCTTCCCCCTAAGCAGCCACATACAGTACATGTATCCCACCTGTGCAGCCACATACAGTACATGTATCCCACCTGTGCCCCAACAGTGATTAAGGGCCCATGTGTTCTATTCCCTATTAGTGCAGTTCTGGGGTCACACTCTGAGCTGTATATATTGTGATCCCCCCCACAGCATCCAGTGTACAATGCACCCTGGACCCTCCAAGTACAACAGCTGCAAACACTACAACTCCCAGCATTTACTGAGTTTGCAGCCCTTAGGATATGCTGGGATTTGAAGTACAAATGAGCAGACAAGTACAACTCCCAGCATTCTTTGAGAGCTTCATAAGTGTAAGGCATTTTGCGAGTTGTAGTTACTGTTATTCCGGGAGTTGTGGTCACAGATACATCAGTGCAGGATGGGACCAGGTCAGCATGTCGCTTCTGATGGGTTCTTTATTTGGGTTTCCCCCATGATCAGTTCTATTGGTGGTCCACAGGTACCCCAGTCCCACACTGGGGCCTGCACAGACTACAGTACAGTCCTTTAGTGGGCCCTGGCATCTGTGCTGCGCTGTAGGGCCCTCCCAAAAAACCAGGACACATGTACCGGATACCCGGGCGTACATTTCTGTGCGCCTTTAAGGCAGAAAGGTGGAGAAACAAGTAGGTTATGGGGGCCCAAACACATTTTTGCACAGGGGCCCTTTGCAGTCTCAGTCTCTGACCGCCCCTGCCCGGTCCAGAGCATACATCACCTTCTCTGGGCTCCTGCTTGCTTCGGGGCCTCCCAGCATCTACCGGCGGTCAGTGCGTTGATTGGCTGACCGCCGGAAGATGCCGGGAGGCTCCAAAGTAAGCAGGAACCTGGAGCAAGTGATGTATGCTCCAGGGCTGCCTCCGGCCCGGAGCATACATTACCTGCTCAGCGCCGCGGCTGTGAAGCTCCGTGCACTAATTGGCTAATGAGGAGCGAGGGGAGCCGGGAGCCTCACACAGCCGCGGCGCCGAGCAGGTAATGTATGCTCCGGGCCAGGGCGGTGGGGGTTAGAGGGGCCGCGTCACATATCCACAGCAGAGCAAAATTCTGCTGCAGGTATGTGACCCCATAGAACTTCACTAAACCAGGATACGCAGCAGATTTCACTGCAAACCTGCAGCGCGAAGTCCGCTGCGGATCCGGTACATGTGAAGGCACCCTTAAAGGGAATCTGTCAGAAAAATGAAAAATGTTTTTATTCTCTAGTGAAAAGTGTCATTCCCAGATCCTAAAGTACTGAGGGCTCTTCACTCCCCTACTTATCCTTATCGCTTCCTGGCTGACATTCAGGGCACAGCTCCCAGCATTGAACCCTACCTCCTAATGTTGCTTTTGCACTGTGCATACAAGGGGGGACATTTATTAAGTCCGGCGTTTTTTACGCCGGACTTATAAATGTCCCCGCATCTCCGGCGCTACGGAGATTTATATAGAGGCAGACTGCACAGCCGAAAACCTACGCCACCTGAAAGGTGGAGTAGGTTTTCGGCGTATCTTTTAGTGTTAAAAATGATAAATCGTGCGGACTCTGAGTCCGCGCCCCCCGTTCCGCCCCCTCCATACGCCTCTCAGCGAATCCGGCCGGCGTACTAAATCTACACCACATATGCTAGGGAAAAGGGGCAAATCTGCACCTTCTCCCTGGCATATGCCTCGGTCGGACATTTCGTAAATGTCCCCCTATATCTTCATATTTTTAAAACATTAAGTTATATCACATCTCTTGTTAATTTAGATTTTAAAGCTATAAAGACAGTGACACTTTAAAATGTCCCTGTGTTGTGATCAATGTAACGCCTGGAGTCGTGGATCCACTGGACCATCACTAGCAATGGTATTAACCTCACCAGGGAGCGGAGTGTAAGGGGCCGCTGATTTTCACCAGGGCCCGCCGCAAGGCGGGATGGACTTGCTGCGGCAGGCGACCCCCAGGTCGCTACCCCTGGCTTGGTTGCTAGTGACAGCAGGCGAGACGAGGCGTGGCAGGAGCAGTAGGCAGAAGATAGTGCAGGCAGAGGTCTGTAGGCTTAACCGCAGGTAGCAGACAGTACTCAGGAACGATGGGTAAGCAGCGGACAGGGACTAGGCACCGGGACAGGGACTAGGAACAGGGACTGAGGTCAGGAACAACAGGGAGCTGGGCCAAACGCTATGGGAAGCATGTAGAGGCTCCAACACGAGGGACAGGGCATGCTGGGATTTATAGGAAGTGATTGTGTGCATCCACCAATTAGGGGCGGACTGGCCCTTTAAATCTGAGACAGCCGGCGCGTGCGCGCCCTAGGAGGCGGGGACGCGCACGCCGGCCGGCACAGACGGAGACAGGAGCGGGGCGAGGTAAGGCGCCCCCCGGGGCCGAACAGGCAGCAGCGCCGGGTCCCTGCACATGGACCCCGGCAGCTGCATGGGGAAGAGAGAGGTCGCGGCGGCGGCCCGGAGCACGGGACGCCGTCGCGGCCGTGACAGTACCCCCTCCTTTTGGCCTCCCCCTCTTTCTTGCCTGCAGGAACCTCTTGATGAGATCTTGGTCCAGGATGTTAGTCTCGGGTTCCCAGGACCTCTCCTCAGGACCAAATCCTCTCCAGTCCAGTCTTCCTCTGACAGTTTTCATGGCCAGAATGTCTTTAACAATGTAGACGTCGTCCCAGACGGCTTGTGGAGCAGTGAGCGAAGACTTATTGGAGAATCGGTTGAGGACCACTGGCTTTAAGAGGGAAACATGGAAGGCGTTCGGAATCCGCATAGTGGGGGGTAGACGGAGTTTGTAGGTGACTGGGTTGATGCGTTCTAGCACCGAGAAAGGACCGAGGAATCGCGGACCCAACTTGTAGCTGGGAATCTTGAGTCGGACATATTTGGCCGAGAGCCAGACTTTGTCACCTGGGAGAAAATTTATGGCAGGTCTTCTTCTCTTATCTGCCTGGTCCTTCATGCGGTCAGATGCCTTGAGCAATGATTGTCGAGTCTGTTCCCAGATCGACTGCAGGTCAGACAACAATTTCTCCACGGCTGGAACCTCGGAGGATGGAGAGAGAGGCAAAGGAGGACGAGGGTGACGCCCATAGACCACATAGAAGGGTGACTTGCCTGTGGAGCTCGAGTCCAGATGGTTGTAGGAGACCTCTGCCTATGGAAGCAGACTGGACCAGTTGTCTTGGCGAGCAGAGACGAAGTGTAGTAGATAATTGCCAAGGATTTGATTGACCCTTTCCACTTGCCCGTTGGTCTGGGGATGATAGGCTGACGAGAAGTCCAGCTTCACTTGGAGTTGAGAACAGAGAGAACGCCAGAATCTGGAGATGAATTGTGATCCTCTGTCGGACACAATATGAAGAGGAAGACCATGTAGGCGGAAGATATGCTGAAAGAACAACTGGGCCAGACGAGGAGCGGATGGTAGTCCAGGAAGAGCCACAAAGTGGGACATTTTGGAGAAGCGGTCTGTAACAACCCAGATGACAGTGTTACCCGCGGATGGAGGCAAGTCTGTGACAAAGTCCATGCCTATATGGCAGCAGGGACGGTCTGGAACTGGCAAGGGCTGAAGTAGGCCGGCAGGTCTTAGACGGGAGGACTTGTTCCTGGCACAGATGGTACAGGAAGCCATAAAGTCCTTGACATCTTGGAGTAGGCTGGGCCACCAGTAGTGGCGGGAGATCAGTTGCCCGGTCTTTTGAACTCCCGGATGCCCGGCCACCACAGAGGAATGACCCCACTTTAAAATACGTCTTCGAAGTGCAGGGCGCACGTAGGTCTTTCCGGGAGGCACTCTCTGAAGAGTAGAGGTGGCGACTGGCACTAGGCGATCGGGAGGTATAATGTGGCGAGGGGATTCCTCTTGTCCCATAACATCAGATGCTCGGGAAAGCGCATCAGCTTTCACGTTCTTCTCAGCTGGACGGAAATGAATGATGAAATTGAAACAAGAGAAGAAGAGCGACCACCTGGCCTGCCGGGGATTGAGGCATTGGGCCGATTGGAGGTAGAGAAGGTTCTTGTGGTCCGTGTAGTTGTTGACCGGATGCCTAGCCCCCTCTAGGAGATAACGCCACTCCTCCAGTGCCAACTTAATCGCCAAGAGTTCTCGGTCACCAATGGTATAGTTCCTCTCGGCATGGGAGAAAGTCTTAGAGAAGAATCCACAGGTTCTGGTCTTGCCTGATGTGTCCTTTTGCGAGAGGACGGTTCCAGCGCCCACAGAAGATGCATCGACTTCAAGTGAAAACAGCTTGGTGGCATCCGGGCGGACTAGAGCAGGAGCAGAGGCAAAGGCAGACTTTAGGCTAGTGAAGGCTTGCTCGGCCTCAGGTGGCCAATGCCTGGGATCCGCCTTCTTCTTAGTGAGAGCCACGATGGGTGCGACCAGGGTAGAGAAATGTGGGATGAACTGCCGATAGTAGTTGGCAAATCCTAGGAGGCGTTGGATAGCTCTGAGTCCCACAGGACGTGGCCACTGGAGAACAGCTGAAAGTTTGGCTGGATCCATCTGTAGACCCCGATCGGAGACAATAAAGCCAAGAAACGGAAGGCTGCGCTGATGGAAAACGCACTTCTCCAGCTTGGCGTACAAATGATTGGCCCGTAGTCTTCGTAGGACCTGACGTACTTGGGTCACGTGAGTCTGCTGGTCAGGGGAGAAGACCAGAATGTCAACTAGATAGACGATGACGCAGACATAGAGGAGGTCACGGAATATGTCGTTGAGGAATTCCTGGAAGACTGCTGGGGCATTGCATAGGCCGAATGGCATGACCAGGTATTCGTAGTGCCCATCTCTGGTGTTGAAAGCGGTCTTCCATTCGTCTCCTTCACGAATACGGATCAAATTGTACGCTCCCCTGAGATCCAGCTTGGAGAACATCCTGGCTCCACGAAGACAGTCGAATAGTTCGGGGATAAGCAGAAGAGGATAACGGTTCTTGACAGTCACCTTATTTAAGCTCTGGTAGTCTATGCATGGGCGGAGAGAACCGTCCTTCTTCTGCACAAAGAAGAATCCTGCGCCAGCAGGGGACGTGCATTTACGGATGAAACCCTTCTGTAAGTTTTCCCGGATGTAGGAGGACATGGCCTCAGTCTCGGGTACGGAGAGAGGGTACACCCGACCTTGTGGAGGAGAAGTTCCAGGAAGGAGGTCTATGGGACAATCGTACGTCCGGTGAGGGGGTAGAGAGTCCGCCTACTTGGCAGAGAAGACATCGGCCAAATCATGGTATTCTGCCGGTAGGCAGGGTAGAGGGTTGACGAAGTCAGGTGATGTCATAGAGCACTTGGGCTGAGGAGGCTTCAAACACCGGTTTGGACAGTCCAGACCCCAACTGAGAATCTCCCCGGTTCTCCAGTCTAGCTTAGGGGCATGTAATTGCAGCCAAGGAAGGCCCAGGAGGATGTGGGAAGAGAACTGGCGCAAGACGTAGAAGGAGATCTTCTCCTGATGTAAAGCGCCCACCTGGAGGACTAGAGGTGCAGTCTGGTAGTGTACAGCTTCGGTGAGAGTCTCGCCCGTGACCGAGGAGATAGACAGGAATCGGGCTAGCTGGGTCACAGGTAGCCGCCATCTTTGGACCAATGTGGCTGCAATGAAACTGCCTGCAGACCCAGAGTCAATGAAGGCAGTAGTCTGGTAAGTTCGTCCCGAAGGCGTCTGGATGGAAACTGGCATAGACAACCTTGGAGAGGTGGCATTCACACCTATGGAGGCCTCTCCCACCGGACCTAGGTGCGAGCGTTTCCCGGACGCTGAGGACGTTGGGGACATCTCTGCCGGAAGTGATCAGATCCACCGCAATAGAGACAGAGATTCAACTCCAGTCGGCGAGCTCTCTCATCAGAGGTCAGGCGAGCTCGTTCTACCTGCATCGGAACTTCAGGAGTTAACTGGTGTACTGGCGTGACTGGATTCTGAAAAACCGGTGCCAGCCGGTGATGGCGATGGGGCAAACTTAGTCGCCGTTCTTGCCGGACCTCCTCCTCTCTCTCGGAAAACCGGTTGTCGACTCTGGTAGCCAGTAGAATGAGATCGTTCAAGGAGGTAGGATGATCTCGGGCAGAGAACACGTCTTTCACCCGACTGGACAGGCCCTTCTTGAAGGTGGCTATCAGAGCGGCCTCATTCCAGTCTAATTCTGCAGCCAGGGTGCGGAACTGGATGGCGTAGTCGCCAACAGAGGAACTCCCTTGAGAGAGATTGAGAAGCGCAGTCTCAGCCGAAGATGCACGGGCAGGTTCCTCAAAGACGGAGCGAAACTCAGCCAGGAAGGTTCTGAGATTGGCAGCAACAGGATCATCTCGGTCCCACAGCGGCGTGGCCCAAGCCAGAGCTCTACCCTCCAATAGGCTAATGATGAAAGCCTTTTTAGAGCGCTTGGTGGGAAACTGACTACTTAAAAGTTCAATGTGCATGGTGCATTGAGTCAGGAATCCTCTGCACAACTTGGGATAGCCTCCGTATTTACTCGGGAGAGCCAGTAGAAGTCTCGAAGAGGCTGCAGGAGGTGATGAGCGCAGTGCTGTAGTATGCTGCTGTAAGGCGGCCGTTAGTTGCTGGATCTGCTGCGACTGTTGCTGGATTTGTTGAGCCTGGTGGGCGACCACCCTGGCTACGTCACAGACATCAGGCACCTCGCCGGGATCCATGGTTGGAGCCTACTGTAACGCCTGGAGTCAAGAATCCACTGGACCATCACTAGCGATGGTATTAACCGCACCAGGGAGCGGAGTCTAAGGGGCTGCTGGTTTTCACCAGAGCCCGCGGCGGGATGGACTTGCTCTGGTAGGCGACACCCAGGTCGCTACCCCTGGTTTGGTTGCTAGTGACAGGCGAGGCGTGGCAGGAACAGTAGGCAGAAGATGGTGCAGGCAGAGGTCTGTAGGCTTAACCGCAGGTGGCAGACAGTACTCAGGAACAATGGGTAAGCAGCGGACAGGGACTAGGAACAGGGACTGAGGTCAGGAACAACAGGGAGCTGGGCCAAACGCTATGGGAAGCATGTAGAGGCTCCAACACGAGGGACAGGGCATGCTGTGATTTATAGGAAGTGATTGTGTGCATCCAATTAGGGGCGGACTGGCCCTTTAAACCTGAGACAGCCGGCGCGCGCGCGCCCTAGGAGGCGGGGACGCGCGCGCCGGCCGGCACAGACGGAGACAGGAGCGGGGCCGAACAGGCAGCAGTGCCGGGTCCCTGCACATGGACCCCCGCGGCTGCATGGGGAAGAGAGAGGTCGCGGCGGCGGCCCGGGGCACGGGACGCCGCGGCGGCCGTGACAATCAATTAAAGGACAACTCTGGCGCCCCCCCTCCTTAATTAACACACATTATATAAAGTTATATAACTTTGTGATGTGTGTTAATAAGCTGTCTGGAGCCGTTCCGCCTGTTCCAGTGCTAGCGTTATACTCTTTCTGATATGATATTATTACATATGCAACCAATAATTTAACACATTATTGTGCATAATTTACTCCAATTTTACTACAAATAGATATATTTCTCCTCAGGGGCTTAGCTAGGATTCATGGGGCCCCATAGCAAAAAAACGATTTGGGCCCTGAGAATCCTGTATAGGCCCCACCCCCATACTCACCTGTTGTTCCTTCACTCTCCCAGCTAGGAGAATGAACATCAGGGGACTGCACTAACTTTAATAAGGCATGTAGGATTTCCCACTTGTGTCCATTATTTTGAGAGATTTTCATAAATAAATAAAAACTGAATACTTTAAATGGGTACTCCGGCACAGGGGTATTTTTCAGTTATGGCCGGGGATAGGGTGGTTATGGACGGCGGAGGTCACTAACCTACCCCGTTCCAGTGCCGGGTCCAGGATTGCGTCGCCCGTTACACCCGTCCCACGGCCGCTTCCTGGTGTGAGCTGCCGCATGAGACGTGATGTCTCAAGGCAGCTCAGCCATTCAGCGGTTGTGGCTGGACTTCGCTACGGCCGCAGAATGGCTCAGCTGCCTTGAGACGTCACGTCTCATGCGGCAGCTCACACCAGAAAGCGGCCGTGGGACGGGTGTACCGGGCGGCGCGATCCGGGACCCGGTGCTGGAACGGGGTAGGTAAGTGACCTCCGCCGTCCATAACCACCCCATCCCCGGCCATAACTGAAAAATACCCCCGGGCCAGAGTACCCCTTTAAATTGAATGTATGATTGATTCTCCAAAGTAAATGTGCACCTAGCCTAAATGTGTTAGTTATATTTTCTTCAAAACAGTACACTATGCACAATTAAATTAAAGTCTTCAAGTATTTTTCTCGCAGAAACTGTATGCAAAACTGGCATGGTTCTGCTTTGTGGAGAAATAACATCTAGAGCTGTTGTGGATTATCAGAAAGTGGTTCGTGACACCATTAAGTACATTGGTTATGATGATTCTGGAAAAGGTTAGTTGACTTTTTTTTTAAATGTTATGCAACATATTATTGAATTAGTAACCCAAGCTATACTATAACTATTATTGGAAAACTCATTGTAGTTTGTTATAAATTGGATTTTCAATTTTCTCTTTTTGTTTTTGATGTAGGTTTTGACTTTAAAACCTGCAATGTACTTGTAGCTCTAGAACAGCAATCTCCTGATATTGCACAAGGTGTCCACTTAGACCGAAAAGAAGAAGATGTTGGAGCTGGTGATCAGGTAAGTTTTTACAAGATAGAAAATCTAACAGAAAGATTTTATTTTTTTCAAATAAGCCCATTCTGCACATTGATATGAAAGTAAATCAAGTGCTTTTTTTTGCACTATTACATGAAGATCACCACAGTGGCAATGTTACTGTGCATATATATGCAGAAGGATGGGCTGTAGTACAAATACAGGAAATAAAATACCTGCAGGATGATTAATGGCCTTTTTACATGGGCTAACAGGAGGAGGCTAACAAACACTGGTCTTTGTGTTGGGCACTCGTTTACAGAGCATTTACATAATTTGGCCCTATGTCCTGACTATGATTTGCAGCCAATAAAATTTAGTGTCAATAAGCACTGCCACGAACACACATTTACATGATAATACAAAATACACAATTTTTTAAATTATTAATTATTTAGGATAACCTTAAAGCGAATGTATCATCAGGTACATCAGCCACGTCACACTGGGGGTGGGCTGGCATGGGAAACGGGTCCCAGTTTAAAAAAAAGGACAGAAGCATCTGCATCCCCATGCCAGTGCTGGATGTAAAAAGCTTAAAGCGATGTACCTGATGGTACATTCGCTTTAATACCCTAATAAAGCCTTACATATTTGGTAGCCCTAGGGCAGCAACAACAGAGATCAATCAGAAGAAAGAAAATATTGGAATGGTTTTGCTCATGTTCCTAAAATGAAAATGGTATCCAGAATTAAATGGGTTGTTGAGATTTTTTTTTTATTTGCTCAGGCAGCCGAGAAGCATAAAAAACTATACTTACCGTAGGGTCCTATTGCATAGTACCATAGTAACATAGTAAATAAGGTTGAAAGAAGACAAGAGTCCATCAGGTTCAACCTAGGGAAACCCTACTGCGTTGATCCAGGGAAGGCAAAAACCCCTATGAGGCAGACGACAATTGCCCCACCACAGGGAGAAAACTCACTCCCGACTCCAATGGCAACCAGAATTATCCCTGGATCAACGTATCACCGGAAATCTAATGCCTATAACTTGTAATATTATATTGTTCAAGAAAAGCATTCAGGCCTCCCTTGAACTTATTTAATGAATCGGCCATGACAACATCATGTGGCAGAGAGTTCCACAGTCTTACCGCTCGTACAGTAAAGAACCTGCGTCGATGCTGATGATAAAATATTCTTTCCTCTAGACGTAGAGGATGCCCCCTAGTCATGGTTACAGACCTAGGAGTAAAAAGATCACTACAAAGATCTCTGTACTGTCCATTCATATATTTGTACATTGTGATCAGATTGCCCCTAAGACGTCTTTTTTCTAGCGTAAATAACCCCAAGCTTGATAACCTGTCCTGGTACTGTAACCAACCCATTCCCTTAATGACCTTTGTTGCCCTCCTCTGCACCCGCTCCAGTTCAGCTGTGTCCTTCTTATATACCGGTGCCCAAAACTGTACACAGTATTCCATATGTGGTCTGACCAGTGATTTATAAAGAGGCAAAACTATATTCTCATCTTTAGCATCTATACCTCTTTTGATGCACCCCATTATTTTATTAGCCTTGGCAGCTGCTGCCTGGCACTGATCACTAAAGTTGAGTTTACTGTCCACCAATACCCCCAGGTCCTTTTCAGAAGTAGTTTTACCCAGTGTTTTATTATTTAGCACATAACTGTACTTGTTATTTCTATGGCCCAAGTGCATAACCTTACATTTATCCACATTAACCCTTTAAGGACATGGCCCATTTTCGTTTTTACGTTTTCGGTTTTTCCTCCTTGTGTTTAAAAGGTCATAGCACTTGCATTTTTCCACCTAGAAACCCACATGACCCCTTATTTTTTGCGTCACTAATTGTACTTTGCAATTACAGTCTGAATTTTTGCATAAAGTACACTGCGAAACCAGAAAAAAATTCAAAGTGTGGTGAAATTGAAAAAAAAAACGCATTTCTTTTATTTGGGGGAAATGTGTTTTTACGCCATTCACCCTGGGGTAAAACTGACTTGTTATGCATGTTCCTCAAGTCGTTATTCCCAGGCTTATAGCGTTTTTATCCTTTGGTCTATGGGGCTGTGCGAGGTGTCATTTTTTGCGCCATGATGTGATCTTTCTATCGGTACCTTGATTGCCCATATACGTCTTTTTGATCGCTTTTTATTAAATTTTTTCTGGATTTGATGCGACCAAAAATGCGCAATTTTGCACTTTGGGATTTTTTTGCGCTGACGCCGTTTACCGTACGAGATCAGGAATGTGATTAATTAATAGTTCGGGCGATTACGCACGCGGCGATAGCAAACATGTTTATTTATTTATTTATTTGTTTACTTTTATTTAAAACCTGGGAAAAGGGGGGTGATTCAGACTTTTATTAGGGGAGGGGGCTTTTTACTATAAACAACATTTTTTTTTTTTTTTTTACACATATACTAGAAGCCCCCCTGGGGGACTTCTAGTATATACACTTGGATCTCTCATTGAGATCTCTGCAGCATAGATATGCTGCAGAGATCCATGAGATCGGCACTCGTTTGCTTTCGGCTGCTGCAGCCGGAAACAAACGAGTGCCGAGCCGAGGACGGCGCCATCTTGGACGCGTCCCCGGCCGGCATCAGTAACGGAGATCGCTCCTCCGGGACAAGGTCCCGGAGGAGCGATCTCCCCCACTAGACACCAGGGAAACGTTGCCTCCGGTAATCGGAGGCAGCTGTCAACTTTGACAGCTGCCTCCGATTAGCTAATTAGCGGGCACGGCGATCAGACCGTGCCCGCTAATAGCGGCGGTCCCGGGCTACACGCGGCACCCGGGATCGCGGCACTTCAAAGCGGGGCCGCCGCGCGGCCCCGCTTTGAAGTGCAAGTGAGGACATAGGACGTACCGGTACGTCCTATGTCCTTAAGAGGTTAAAGGAGAAGTCCGGCCAAAATTATTTTTTTATATGTTATTACTTATGAAAAGTTATACAAATTTCTAATGTACATTAATTATGGGAAATGCACATATACTGCTATTTCCCTTAATTTAGTAGATCAGGAAGTGTTAGAATTCTCTCTGAAGAAGTGACGTCACGACCCAGGGTGTAATTCCTATGGAGTGTCCAGCAGGGGGCGCTCTCTATATAGAAGTCTATGGGACTTTATTGTTTATATGGGTTTCTATGTAATGTAATGTAATGTTATGTACAGTGTGCTTTATTGAATGAATACATCTATGGAATACTTTGGGGAGCAAGTGTCCCTGCTCCCCAAAGTATTGCATAAATGTATTAATTCAATACATTCGGATATCACAGTAAGCCCGCCGATCCGCCGCATTTCCGCCGATCCGCCGCATGCCGATCCGCTGCATTCCCGCCGATCCGGACCATATACATTGAACTACAGCTCCCATCATCTGCTTATAGTATGAACAGGTGATGGGAGCTGTAGCTGGGTAATGGATATGACATGCCGCCGGGCGCAGGGGGGAGCTGCTCAGTACACAGCAGCTCTCCCCCCTCCTCCTCCTCCTTCCGGGATAACTTCCGCCTATACCAATGCTGAGTCCCTGCCTGGCCGCCGCTCTCCACTCTCCCCCCATACATACCGGCTCCCGATGCATCCTGGTGTCCGCGCTGATGCCGGGAGCCGGTATATGAGAGCGGAGAGCGGCGGCCAGGCAGGGACTCAGCAGTGCTATAGGCGGAAGTTATCCCGGAAGGAGGAGGAGGAGGGGGGAGAGCTGCTGTGTACTGAGCGGCTCCCCCCTGCGCCCGGCGGCATGTCATATCCATTACCCAGCTACAGCTCCCATCACCTGTTCATACTATAAGCAGATGATGGGAGCTGTAGTTCAATGTATATGGTCCGGATCGGCAGGAATGCGGCGGATCGGCGTGCGGCGGAAATGAGGCGGATCGGCGGAAATGAGGCGGAAATGCGGCGGATCGGCGGGCTTACTGTGATATCCGAATGTATTGAATTAATACATTTATGGTGCGTTCACACCTACAGGATCTGCAGCTGATTTTCTGCAGCAGATTTCAGTTAAATAACTGAACACAGCATCAGATTTGATGCTGTGTTCAGTTATTTAACTGAAATCTGCTGCAGAAAATCAGCTGCAGATCCTGTAGGTGTGAACGCACCCTTATGCAATACTTTGGGGAGCAAGGACACTTGCTCCCCAAAGTATTCCATAGATGTATTCATTCAATAAAGCACACTGTACATAACATTACATTACATTACATAGAAACCCATAGAAACAATAAAGTCCAATAGACTTCTATATAGAGAGGGCCCCCTGCTGGACACTCCATAGGAATTACACCCTGGGTCGTGACGTCACTTCTTCAGAGAGAATTCTAACACTTCCTGATCTACTAAATTAAGGGAAATAGCAGTATATGTGCATTTCCCATAATTAATGTACATTAGAAATTTGTATAACTTTTCATAAGTAACAACATATCAAAAATTAATTTTGGCCGGACTTCTCCTTTAAACTTCATTTGCCATTTCACCGCCCAAGCCTCTAGCTTCTCCAAATCCCTCTGTAATATGATATCATCCTCCTCTGTACTGATTACTTTACCCAGTTTAGTATCATCTGCAAAAATGAAGATTCTACTCTGTAGCCCCTCAACAAGATCATTAATAAAAATATTAAAAAGAAGTGGACCCAACACGGACCCCTGTGGTACCCCACTAGTAACTAAAACTCAATCTGAATATGTTCCATCAATGACCACCCTCTGTTTTCTATCACACAACCAGTTACTTACCCATTTGCATACGTTTTCCCCAAGTCCAAGCATCCTCATTTTGTAGACCAACCTTTCATGCAGCACAGTATCAAATGCCTTTGAAAAGTCCAGATATACAACATCCACAGCCTCCCCCAGGTCCAATCTATAACTTACCTCTTCATAGAAGCCGATCAGATTAGTCTGACAGGACCGATCCCTCATAAATCCATGCTGGTGCTGCGTCATAAGATTATTTTCATTAAGATACACCAGTATAGCATCCCCTCAAATACTTTACCTACTATAGATGTTAGACTTACGGGCCTGTAGTTTCCAGGATCACTCTTTGACCCCTTCTTGAATATTGGTACCACATTAGCTATGCGCCAGTCCTGTGGAACAATCCCTGTCGTAATAGAATCTTTAAATATTAGGAATAACAGTCTGTCTAACACAGTATTTAATTCTTGCAAAACTCTAGGATGGATACCTTCTGGGCCCGGTGACTTATGGATTTTAATGTTTTTAAGGCGTCTCCCCACTTCTTGTTGTGTTAGGCAGGTGAGATTTATGGGAGGATTTAAATTATCCCTAAACATGTCGTCTGTTATGGGATTCTCCTCTGTGAATACAGTAGAGAAAATGTATTTAATAGATTGGCCTTTTCCTCTTCCCCCTCCACCATTACACCCAGATTATTTTTGAGGGGACCAACATTTTCGGTTTTAAGTCTTTTGTTGTTCATATAGGTGAAGAACATTTTGGGATTCGTTTTACTTTCTGTGGCAATCCTTTCTGTTGCTATTTTTGCTTCTTTTATTTGCTTTTTACACATTCTATTCTTTTGTCTATAGTTGCTCAATGCTTCCCCACTACCTTCTTGTTTAAGTATTCTGAATGCTTGTTTCTTATCATTTATTGCACCCCTTACAGCTGAAGTTAACCCTTTGAGGACCAGGCCCAAAATGACCCAGTGGACCGCGCAAATTTTGATCTTAGTGTTTTCGTTTTCCCCTCCTCCCCTTCTAAGAGCTCTAGCACTCTCAGTTTCCTATCTACAAGCCATGTAAGTGCTTGTTTTTTACAGGAATAGTTGTACTGTGTAATGGCGTCATTCATTTTACCATTACATGTATGATGGAATTCCAAATATATTATTTATGAAGATATAAATAGGTGAAATCGTAAATAAGAATGCAATATGGTAACGTTTGGGGGGTTCCTGTGTCTACGTAATGCACTATATGGTAACAGCGACAAGACACTATTATTCTATAGGTCAGCCCGAACACAACCATATGCAGGTTACACAGATTCTCTAATGTTATATATGTATTTTTTAATTAAATCCTTTTTTTTGGCAATTAAAAATAATAAAATGGGCCTATTGTGACGCTTATAACGGTTTTATTTTTTCACCTACGGGGCTGTATGGGGTGTCATTTTTTCCACCATGATCTCTAGTTTTTATTAATACCATATTTGTGAAGATCGGACGTTTTGATCACTTTTTATTGATTTTTTTAATATATAATGTAACATAAAATCGGTAATCTGCGCACTTTTTCCCCTCTTTTCGTGTACGCCGCTAACCGATCACAATGACGCTTGTTATATTTTAATAGATCGGACAATTACGCACGCTACGGTATATTATATGTATATCTATTTATTTATTTTTATATGTTTTATTTATATAATGGGAAAGGGGGGTGATTTAGACTTTTATTGGGGGAGGGGCTTTGGGGTAGTGTAATAGTGTTTTGAACTTTTTTTTTTTTACACTTTTGAAGTCCCTTTGGGGGACTTCTACATTCACTACTTTGATTTATACACTGATCATTGCTATGCCATAGGCATAGCATTGATCAGTGTTATCGGCGATCTGCTCATTGAGCCTGCCTGTGCAGTCTCAGTGCAGCAGATCGCCGATCGGACCGCGCGGAGGCAGGTAAGAGACCTCCGGCAGTCCGTTTCAACGATCGGGACCCCCGCAGTCACACTGCGGGGGTCCCGATCGGTAAGTGACAGGGGACTCCCCCGGTCACTTACACTTAAACGCCGCGGTCGCGGCGTTTAAGGGGTTAATGACACGCGGCAGCGCGATCGCTGCAGCGTGTCATTACCGGTGAGGTCCCGGCTGCTGTTTGCAGCCGGCCCCCACCTGCTATGAAGCGCGCTCCGCTCCGGAGCACGCTTCATAGCGGGAGAAACACCCAGGACGTAAGGTTACGTCATGGGTCGTCTGGGGACAGACTTTCATGACGTAACCCTACGTCCAGGGTCGTCTAGGGGTTAACCACATTGGATTTCTCTTATTTCTACTACTTTTATTCCCATATTGTATGTGCCGTTCACACGATTTACCCAGGATGCTCTTAAATATGTCCCATTTCTCTTGTGTACTTTTATTTCTGAAGGCATTGTCCCAGTCTATGTTCCCAAGGTCCTCTCTTAGTTTTTGGAAATTAGCCTTCCCGAAATGTAATGTTTTCGTAGCCCCTCTACTAATTATTTTATTGAAGGATAATTGAAAACTTACTATGTTATGGTCACTATTACCTAGGTGACCCTCCACCTCTATTTTTGATATTCTGTCTGGCCTATTGGTTAAGATTAGGTCCAGGAGTCCCCCCCCCCCCCTCTTGTTGGTTCCTGTACTAGTTGGGAAAGGTACTTATCTTTTACTATTTCCAAAAACCTGCTTCCCTTCCTGGAGCTGCAGGTTTCTGCTTTCCAGTTTATATTTGGGTAGTTAAAGTCCCCCATAATAATGACTTCCCCCTGCTTCGCTGCCGCATCTATTTGTCTTATAAGAAGATTTTCTGACTCTTCCACTATACTTGGAGGTTTATAACTCACTCCTATAAGAATTTTATTATTCTTCGTCCCTCCCCTTATTTCTACCCAAAGAGATTCCACATTATCATCACTTATATCCTCCCGCAGAATGGGCTTAAGGCATGATTTAACATATACACAGACCCCTCCCCCTTTCTTATTTTTACGATAATTTCTGAATAGACTATAACCCTGGATATTAACAGCCCAGTCATAACTCTCATCCAGCCAGGTCTCGCTTATCCCCACTATATCATATTTCTCTTCAACCATTATGAGTTCTAATTCCTCAGCTTTATTAGTGAGCGATTTTTAACGATTAACGACTAACAATAAACGATCGCAAACGAGATAACCAGAAATCGTTCACCATATTACACAGAATGAAGGATGTTAGATACGATCGTTAAATCGGCGAACGACTGTTTACACGGAACGATCTGCGAATTTTTTGCCAACGCCGATTTTAGAACATGTTGTAAGATCAAAGTGAACAATTTCTCATTCGTCGTTTGATCGTTCGCAGCGTTTACACGTACGATTATCGTTCAAATTTGATCGATATCGTGCGAATTCGCACGATAATCGTTCCGTGTAAACGCAGCATTACACTGAATGATTAGTGAAAAAATGCGGAACTTGAGCGAACGAACATGGAATTACAGCGAACGGTTAATGATAATTTTAGGTTCAGATCTATATTAACGATCAACGACATACAAACGATTTTTCGATTGTTGCCTGCAATTACACAGAGCGATTATCGTTTAAATACGAACGATTTAACAATTTTTCGCACGATAATTGGCCCGTGTAATAGGGCCCTTACTCTCTTCCCTCCATCACCACAGTCACAGAGCCCGGATTCCGAGACACAGTACATTGGGTTAGGCACAAGACTTTGCTCACTCAGTCAATCAGCAGGTACAGTGAGGTATAGTTTATTTTAATGTTTCCCAGCTACCTGGACACATATAAAAATGTGGCTGGAGAACCCTTTAAATAAAAACTTAACTTATGCTGCGTTTACACGATTATCGTGCGAATTTGCACGATAACGAACGAATTTGAACAATAATCGTATGTGTAAACGCAGCGAACGATCAAACGACGAACAAGAAAGCGTTCATTTTGATCTTTCAACATGTTATCAAATCGTCGTTCGTCGTTCGCAAAAAAATTGCCGATCGTTCCGTGTAAACAGTCGTCGCGCAATAGTACGGCCGCCCGCAGCCCCGCCCGCCGCCCCCCCGCTCGCAGCCCAGCCCCCGCTCATCCGCAGCCCCCTGTGCCGGCTTGATCACCACCCCCGCCGCCGCTCTGATCGCCACCCCCGACGCTACGATCGCGCCCTCGCCGCCGCTACGATCGCCCCACCCCCCAGCCACCGCTCCGATCGCCCCGCCGCCGCTTCGGTGGCCCCCCGCTCCGATCGCCCCTGCCGTGAGCATATGTTACCTGCTCCGCGTAGCAGGTCTTCGACATCCCTGGCTTCCCTCTTCAGTGCACTGATTGGCTGAAGAGGAGCCGTTTGAAATTCCCGGCTCACCTCTTCAGCCAATCAATGCACGGCAGCACTGATTGGCTGAAGAGGAGCCGTTTGAAATTCCCGGCGCCCTTCTTCAGCCAATCAATGCAAGGCAGCACCGATTGGCTGAAGAGGAGCCGTTTGAATTTCCTGCCTCCCCTCTTCAGCCAATCAGTGCTGCCTTGCATTGATTGGCTGAAGAGTGGAGCCGGGAATTTCAAACGGCTCCTCTTCAGCCAATCAGTGCTGCCTTGCATTGATTGGCTGAAGAAGGGAGCCGGGAATTTCAAACGGCTCCTCTTCAGCCAATCAGTGCTGAAGAGGAGCACTGATTGGCTGAAGAGGAGCCGTTTGAAATTCCCGGACTCAGCTCTTCAGCCAATCAGTGCACTGAAGAGCGTAGCCGGGGATGTCGAAGACCTGCTACGCGGAGCAGGTAATGTATGCTCGCGGACGGGCCGGCGGAGGCGATCGGAGTGGGGGCGATTGGAGCAGCAGCAGCGGGGGGGGGGGTTATAGCTATTGGAGCGGCGGTGGTCTGGCGATCGAAGCGGTGGCGGGGGGGGTGGCGATCGGGGCCGCTAAACGCTGATCGTTTGAAAAAAAATCGCTACTCCGACAACGTTAATCGTACGACCGGGCCAATTATCATCATCCTGGATACCCTGGTGTCTGTGTTTAATTCCACTGATGATAGCAAACAAATTCAGCTGCACTCTGTTTGATGGTTTGCCTCCAGAGCAAAGATTATTTGAATTCCAAAATGTATTTCCTGCCTGAATAGCATCTTAATACTGGTCTGACAGTCATTCCAATTTCTCGCTACTGTACTTCTCCAGATGAGGTGTCTGTCCCACTCTACTGTTAACCCTGCATGCAGTGAATCACTGATGTTTACACCCTAATGGCTATCCAGCCTCCTAGTTTCCAGCCATTCATGTAGTGACAGATGTTATATAGTGCAAAACATACACTCTAAGGCTATGTATACACTACGTATGAGACCGGCCGTTCCGTGACTCCGGCCGGGTCAAAGAACGGCTGGTCTCAGCCCGGATCATCATGGCTGGTACTTAAGTACCGGCCGGATGATCTTTCCTCTGTGGAGCTCTGATGCGGGCGCATCAGCGCGCGCCCGCATCAGAGCTTCCCATAGCACAGAGTGAAGCAAGCGGCTGGAGCCGGTCGCTTCACTGTGTAAACTGACAGGTCCTTCTGCGGGTGGAATTCATTGAATTCCGACCGCAAATAATGGACCTGCCAGTTGTTTGCGGCGCCGTATGGGAACCGGCCGGAGCGTATACGATGTGTGTAATGTGTGTAATGCTATGTTCCACCCCGCAAATCTACGGCTGTAGTTCTGCGGCGAGAACTACGGCCATAGATTTACGTAGTGTGAACATAGCCTAAAGGATAAGTCACCTTTCATGCAACAGGTTTTAAAGGGAAATAGCTGGAAATCGCAGGTAAAACTGCAAAAAAAAAATAAAAAAATGTTTTTACTCCTTCACAGTGTCATAATGGCTTTTTTTTTTTACACTTCTGGTGTCTAATCTGCTGTGCCATTATGACTACCGCACGACACCCCTTACTTCCTCTCAGATTGAATATGATAAGCAGATCATTATGTTAGTTGCTGAGTTCCAAAGTGTCACTGTTCTTGCAGTCAAGAATTGCTGTCTATGATGATGAAACTTTTCCATACTCCAATAATTTAATTAAAAAACACAAAGCACAGTTCTCTCCATGTTTAGGGTCCCCTTTCCCCAACCTTTCCCATAGACATTGTCATGGTTATAGGTCTCGATGCAAAAAGATTTACTAAAAATCGACCGGCCGCTCGCTTTATAGTGTGCACTGACATGGCTTTCTACGGCCGCTATTCACTGAATAGCGGACGCAGAAAACTGACATGTCAGTTCTTTGCGGTGCCGCGAGGTATCTTGGTATACTATGTGTATAAGCTCCGGCCGGGATCCCATAAAGAAACAGGATACGTATCTACTTGTAAAAACTTTTATGAAAAGATACGGTGTGTGAACATAGCCCAATACTTTATTTGCAATGCTAGTTCTGCTTTTTATTTCTTTTACAGGGATTGATGTTTGGCTATGCCACCGATGAGACAGAAGAGTGCATGCCTCTTACCATTGTACTTGCACATAGACTAAATGCAAAACTAGCAGAATTAAGACGCAGTGGTGATCTTCCATGGTTGAGACCAGATTCCAAAACTCAGGTAGTTAAAATTGGGAATTTGTATTTGCTTGATTTTGTCCTTATAATATAATATTTTTGTTACTCTCCTCTCTATTCTCCTCTCATGTTCATTGTATGTATGAGAATGGATTTGTGTCAGAATATTGGTAGTGAGTGTATCACAAACTACAACGTAACCACCAGTAACACTTGATGAAGTTGGTCCCAGGGATATCTACAGGGGCATAATTATGTAGATTATCTTATGTTCCATTTTCTTTTACTTTACATTATGTGGACACATCAGTTAATGAACCAGTTATGCATTTTTTTACTATTAGGTCGGGTTCACACAACGTAAAAAACACAACCGTTGTTTGTGCAAATACGGCCGTTGTTATGAAATACAGCCGTGTTTTTTTATGTTGTGTGAACATAGCCTTAAAGTATTAGCCTCAGTTGACTAAAGCTATAACCAGAAATAGTGATAGACAGCCCTTGCCTGAAAACTATATTCTCCAGCTTCAGCTGAGATCTTGACATCATACAGTTTATGACCACCAGTTGTCTATGTCAGTTTGTTTGCAATAAGCTATATTTTCCTCTTATTCTGTAGTGTAATACTTCCCCAACTATGCTATGTGTGTACTAAGCACCTGTTGCTTCAGATTTCAGTCCTTGAATAGGAAACATAAAGCATCCAGCTGCTCCAAACACACAGCCTTATGTATTGGCAAGTATTTACATATCAGCACAGCCCTATGCACACCAGCCTATTTGTTATGCCTTCTTGGCCCATCGCTTATTTACTCTGAAATTATACTGATGATTACAGTCAACTAGTTTAAACATGGCTCTAGTAAGTTAAAAGGGAATGTGTTTTTAATGGAGGTCAGGGTGCTTTAGAAATAAAAAAGAAGGCATACTCACTTGTCCTGATCCCCTGCCGTACTGAAGGATCCCTGTCCCCACTGTTCCATTCCTATAGAGGATGTAAAGAAGGGCAGGAGCAGAAGCTGTGGTTTCGAGTGTCTATGTCATTATAACTTTCAAAATCTAAATCAACAGTAGATGTGAAATAAAACAAGTTTGCAATATACCTTGATTATTTTTTGCTGTAGTTATCCTGCTGTAAAACAAAGCTGAACTTATCAGAAATCCAGCTCCAGTCTCCTGAAGGCAGATTTTCTGACTTGTGCTGGTTGAAATAAGAGACTAAACACAGGAATTCCGGCCAGTACAGAGAGTCACGGCTTAATGTGTCCATCAATCACATGACTGCCTTCTCTGTGAGCTCCAGATGGCCTGGGATACACAGGATTTCCTGTTTTCTGACAGTTTCCGGTTTTTTGAGAAAAAAAGTGTCAGAAAACAGAAAGTGCAGAGTTTTCCATGATAACTAAAAAATAAATAATAAGTGTATATTGCAAACTTGCTTTTTATCACATCTACTATTGATTTAGATTTTGAAAGTTATAACGACAGTGACACTTTAAGCTGTAACATACACACACAACTTTTCTAAACCACCACCATTTTTGAAGTGCTTAAGCTGACTGCATTGAAATTTTTTGGATCCAGATCAAGGACCTTTAGAGTGATGGAACCCACAGCTTTCTTTTCTCTGTAGTACAACATTAATGGGCAGATAAAGTAGATCGATACTAACACAGTTTTTTGTTTTTCAGGTTACCGTGAAGTACATTCAGAAGAATGGTGCTGTTATCCCAGTACGGGTTCATACTATTGTTATATCGGTGCAGCATGATGAGACCATCTCTTTGAGTGACATGCAGGATGCCTTAAAGGATAAAGTTATAAAGGCTGTAGTTCCTGCCAAGTACCTGGATGATAAGACTATATACCATTTACAGCCAAGTGGTCGTTTTGTTATTGGTGGTCCTCAGGTGATTAAATCTTCTAAATATTTACAGTATAGGTTCTATATAGAAAATACTGTATAGTCATTTATCCCACTTTCTAGTTTTGCTGTGTTATCTGTTCTTTGTAATAAAATGTTTTTTTTTTCATACTATAGGGTGATGCTGGTGTCACAGGCCGTAAGATTATTGTAGATACATATGGAGGATGGGGTGCACACGGTGGAGGAGCTTTTTCAGGAAAAGACTACACAAAAGTAGATCGTTCTGCTGCCTATGCCGCCCGCTGGGTTGCCAAATCTTTGGTACATGCTAAGCTCTGCCATCGCGTCTTGGTTCAGGTATGGATGCTATTCTTTGTTTTTCCTGGAGTACTATTATTACATTTCCTGACTAATCTTTAAAAATGATGGAATTTTCTTTATATTGGGTTATAAGGTGTCCTATGCAATTGGTGTGGCCTACCCATTATCAGTTTCCCTATTCACCTATGGGACCTCTGAGAGAAATGAGAAGGAGTTGTTGGACATTGTCAATAAAAACTTTGATCTGAGACCAGGAGTTATTGTCAGGTAAGTTTAGCAAAGCATGTCTAGATTAAGAAATATTTTTCTTCTCAATACTGTAAATAATAGACCCAGTTATGAAATAGCACTGGATTACATGGCATGAACACCAATGGTTACCCTTTGCCCAAAAAATCCCTGTGCCCAGAAAATCCCAACCACCATAAAATTGTAGTTCTATACTGAAACTTGCAATAGAGCACACCATAGTTTTTTTCCTTTTTAATTTGATAGAAAAAGGCTGTTATAATGTTAAGTATTAGATAATGGGTATCAGCAGATACACAAGCGGCCTTGTGCACTTTTCTTAGGGTCCTATATAAAACATAGCCTAAGGCCTAAGGAGAGCTAGCAATACCGGTTGTTCTTATGTTGTCCAGGAGCTGGGCTGCAATACCTAGCATAACCCATAAACAATAGTGGCACTGTCTAGAATAAAGCTGCCCCACTTAATTAAAATTTTGACAACCCCTTAATGATTAAATGGGCACTGTCAATAAAAATTGTGATATGTCGTGAAGACCAGGAGACTGTACTGGGGTAAGAAGTGAATTTACCTGCCAGGTTCTTACCGATCTCTTTCCTGCTGTTCCATTTTAAGTCTATAGGACTGCCTGGATGGAGATGATGGAAATAATTGCACATTTTCGCACATTTCTGCACATTTCCCCCCACTTGTTTTTTTAATATAGAATGGTTCTTTCTGAACCGTCATAAGTCAAGACCAGACTCAACAAACAGTGCTACAGACAGTCAGGATCTACGGCACATGTAAAAAGCAAGATGGACGACAAGTGAAAGTAGTCATTTTACCAGTAAAACCCCAGTATTACTGAAGTGCATACAGTGATTGTTGTCTAGTACAATGTTATTCTCCCCCCCCCCCCACAGTGTCCCTAGAACCGCCCGCCCCCGCAGAGTGTTCCCAGGGCTGCCGCCCCCTGCACGGTGCCCCAGAGCCACCTGTCCCCCAAAGTATCGCAGAGCCGCCCATCCCCACAGTGTCCTAGTGCTGAGCCCCCCCCCCCAACAGTGTCCCCAGAGCCACCTGGGCAGCCTGTATGAATCCCTCCTCATGACCTGTGTCCCCCTGTCTCCTACCTCAGTGGCGTTAATTGCACCCCCAAATCTCAGTGGTGATGCCTGCATCACCCTCATAACCATCACTCCCCCCCCCCCCCCCCCAAACCTGAGAAGAATCTGAGAAGAGCAGAGGAAGGTAGGCACAGCAGCCACACAGGACCAGAGGAGGGCAGAGCAGGAACCAGGGCAGGTGAGATTACCCCCAGAGAACTGCAACCCCGACCATATCCTGCTAACAGTTCATGGTGGAAGTTGTAGTTTTGTAGCCTGTGGAAATTCAGGTTGTAGAATTACAACCCCCATCATGCCCTATTAAGAGTTCATAATGGGAGTTTTAATTTTGCAACAGATTAGAGGATGACAGTATAGGATGGGGAAGCTGTGGCATAGTAGATGTGGTAATATGCAGGACTACATCCCTCAGCATGGTGTATAGGGTAGGCTGTAGAACTAAATCTCCCAGTATACTGTATAGGGTAAGCTGTAGAAATACATCTCCCAGCATGTTGTGTGGGATAATATGCAGGACTAATAATATGCAGTCATACAACAGATACACTACCGTTCAAAAGTTTGGGGTCACCCAAACAATTTTGTGTTTTCCATGAAAAGTCACACTTCTTCACCACCATACGTTGTGAAATGAATAGAAAATAGAGTCAAGACATTGACAAGGTTAGAAATAATGATTTGTATTTGAAATAACATTGTTTTTACATCAAACTTTGCTTTTGTCAAAGAATCCACCGTTTGCAGCAATTACAGCATTGCACACCTTTGGCATTCTAGCTATTAATCTGTTGAGGTAAGCTGGAGAAATTGCACCCCACGCTTCTAGAAGCAGCTCCCACAAGTTGGATTGGTTGGATGGGCACTTCTGGCGTACCATACGGTCAAGCTGCTCCCACAACAGCTCAATGGGGTTCAGATCTGGTGACTGTGCTGGCCACTCCATTACCGATAGAATACCAGCTGCCTGCTTCTGCTGTAAATAGTTCTTGCACAATTTGGAGGTGTGTTTAGGGTCATTGTCCTGTTGTAGGATGAAATTGGCTCCAATCAAGTGCTGTCCACTGGGTATGGCATGGCGTTGCAAAATTGAGTGATAGCCTTCCTTATTCAGAATCCTTTTTAGGCTATGTTCACACTACGTACATTTCAGGCAGTATTTGGTCCGCAAGTCAGATCCTCATAGCAACCAAGCCAGGAGTGGATTGAAAACACAGAAAGGCTCTGTTCACACAATTCTAATTCTATTAAATTGAGTGGATGGCCGTCATATAACGGTAAATAACTGCTATTATTTCAATATAACAGCCGTTGTTTTAAAATAACAGCAAATATTTGCCATTATATGATGGCCATCCACTCAATTACAACATTATGTGAACATAGCCTTTCTGTGTTTTCAATCCACTCCTGGTTTTAGTTGCTATACAGCCTCAAAAATACAGCCTCAAATATATGTAGTGTGACCCCAGCCTTACCCTGTACAAATCTCCCACCTTACTAGAACCAAAGCAACCCCAGACCACCACATTACCTCCACCATGCTTAACAGATGGCGTCAGGCATTCTTCCAGCATCTTTTCATTTGTTCTGCATCTTACAAACGTTCTTCTTTGTGATCCAAACACCTCAAACTTGGATTCATCTGTCCACAACACTTTTTTCCAGTCTTCCTCTGTCCAATGTCTGTGTTCTTTTGCCCATCTTAATCTTTTTCTTTTATTGGCCAGTCTTAGATATGGCTTTTTCTTTGCCACTCTGCCCTGAAGCTCAAAATCCGGAAGCCGCCTCTTCACTGTAGATGTTGACACTGGTGTTTTGCGGGTACTATTTAATGAAGATGCCAGTTGGGGACCTGTGAGGCGTCTGTTTCTCAAACTAAAGACTTTAATGTGCTTATTTTCTTGCTTAGTTGTGCAACGCGGCCTCCCACTTCTTTTTCTACTCTGGTTAGAGCCTGTTTGTGCTGTCCTCTGAAGGGAGTAGTACACACTGTTGTAGGAAATCTTCAATTTCTTAGCAATTTCTCGCATGGAATAGCCTTCATTTCTAAGAAAAAGAATAGACTGTCGAGTTTCAGATAAAAGTTCTCTTTTTCTGGCCATTTTGAGCGTTTAATTGACCCCACAAATGTGATGCTCCAGAAACACAATCTGCTCAAAGGAAGGTCAGTTTTGTAGCTTCTGTAACAAGCTAGACTGTTTTCAGATGTGTGAACATGATTGCACAAGGGTTTTTTAATCATCAATTAGCCTTCTGAGCCAATGAGCAAACACATTGTACCATTAGAACACTGGAGTGATAGTTGCTGGAAATGAGCCTCTATACACCTATGTAGATATTGCACCAAAAACCAGACATTTGAAGCTAGAATAGTCATTTACCACATTAGCAATGTATAGAGTGTATTTGTTTAAAGTTAGGACTAGTTTAAAGTTATCTTCATTGAAAAGTACAGTGCTTTTCCTTCAAAAATAAGGACATTTCAATGTGACCCCAAACTTTTGAACGGTAGTGTAAGTGGTATGGTACACGAAGGGGAGACGGTGGCATGGTACACGAAGGGGAGACGACGGTGGCATGGTACACGAAGCGGTGATGGTGACATGGTATACGAAGGGGTGATGGTGACATGGTATATAAAGGGGTGATGGGGAGATGGTGGCACGGTACACGAAGGGGAGACGGTGGCTCCCCTCACATACAAATCTTGCCTGGCGCAGCGTTCATCCGTCCTCCCAGCTCCCTGGCGTAAGAGTCACGGGCTAGGTGAGTATTTTGAGGGGTGGGGGTCCCATACAGTTTTGGGTCCCAATGACCCAAAACTGCCCCTGCTTTATCTATATTAGTTATCTGCTTATTTTTCTTATTTGGGGGGCATCAGAAGCAATTATAAGTTTTTCATATAGTTTTGACCTCAAAATACTATATTTTCAACATACACGGGTTGTCTTGGAAACAATTAATATTGTAACTTGAGGGGCCACTGTATACAGACACACGCACATAAATATGTATGCAGTATTTTTATCGATTGTTTATCTTTCCACAGGGACCTTGATTTAAAGAAGCCTATATACCAGAAGACTGCATGTTATGGGCATTTCGGTAGAAATGAATTTCCATGGGAAAAACCAAAGGAATTGGTGTTTTAACCAGAGATAAAAGAACTGATACTATTGAGTAGGAAATAGGCCAACATTCTTCTTACCATTACTTAACATTTATGATGGCATTGATGAAAATATCTTGAGGCAATGGCAAAAAATGGATCATCTAAAGTTAAAATATCCAGCAAAAGTCAAGCAGATATTCTTCATGTTTGTTCATACTTATATAACACATATAAGCTTAAAGGAGAAGTCCGGCAAAAATTTTTATTAAAGTATTGTATTGCCCCCCCAAAAAATTATACAAATTACCAATATACACTTGGAAATGCTTATAAAGTGCTTTTCTCCCTGCACTTACTACTGCATCAAGGCTTCACTTCCTGGATAAAATGGTGATGTCACGACCCAGAGCTGTGCGGGCTGTGGCTGCTGGAGAGGATCATGTCAGAGGGATGCTCAGTGTCCCTCCAGTGCCCTGTGTCCCTTAGTGTCTTCTCCAGCAGCCACAGCCCGCACAGCTCTGGGAGTCGGGTCGTGACATCACCATGTTATCCAGGAAGTGAAGCCTTGATGCAGTAGTAAGTGCAGGGAAAAAAGCACTTTATAAGCATTTCCTGTAATAAGTTTATATTGGTAATTTATATAACTTTTGGAGGGCAATACAATATTTTAATAAAAATTTTTGCCAGACATCTCCTTTAAGGTTATGTTCATGCAGCATTTTTTTGTGTTAAAATACAGCCGTATTTTGATCATTATGGGCGTAAATAAAGAGCATGATCATTATTTACAGCTGTTATGATCCAAACATGGCTGTATGTTTGTTTTTTGAGCATACTATATATTTGGATAATTATCATGGTATAAATGATATACATTGCTGGACTTTATGAACTAAACTTACACAATCCAACATCATTCATTCTGAAGTCACTATTAAGCCTTGACCTCTCTTTTGCTGTTGACTTCACCAGGCCGTACAACATCTCTTTCATGACTCAGCTTACATATAGGTGGCCCTATCATTAATTTGGCAACAAACCTAGGGAAAAATATGTTTTTAATCAACAAAATTCCAATATACTTTCTTTATTCTTTTTCAATTAATTGTGGAGTTCAATATCTTGTTTTGCTCTCATTTAACTAGAACTTTCGTAGTGAAAGTGTTCTGGTCATGTGGTCGGTTATACAGGTGTAGAATGAGGTCTATGCACATCAAGGGTGGACACTAACAACATGGGGTTTATGCAAGAACAGTATATGGGCCCCTTGTTCTCCAGTAGCTTTTCATGTAGCAACTGCCATACACACATATTGTCAAACTTACGGAGTGGAATGGGCTTAAAATCTGCATCACATATGCACAATAAAAACCACATAAATTTTGATTTCGGTGCAGATTTTCATAACAATTTGCATTCAATTACAGTGCACGGTACACGGTACACGGTAGTCCTGAGTGGCAACTGACTCACCCAGACTATCGGTAACAACACCCACATAAAGGGTTAAAATAACCACAGGTGTACGGTTGGTGTGTATGGATGCTGGTGCGTCCGAAAGATGACAGAGTCCCAGTATTATAAAATATACAACAGCTTAACTGTAGAACTCTTCAGTAGCACAATACACTTTCTCAGAATAAATATATCTTCACATAGACTTTTGTGCTAAGACTTGTGCTTGAGGAGGTGCTTAGAGAAGGAGAATAGAAGAGAGGTAGTTGTAGCAGTACTTGGAGAGTACAGTAGAGGAGAAGAGTTGATCGAAGGTGTCCTGACCCAGTGTAGCTATGTACTCTGACGGAACTTTTGAGAAGACTTTTTAGTGAGATGTTTACTTGTGCCTGTGTTTAGACTATGTCTGACCACCTTCAGCCCTACAGTGTCGAGTGACCCGTCCTCATAGGATGATAGAAGCCCCAGTCATGGTTATCTGGGCAAAGCTAAAACCCGGGGGTATCCCAGAGACCTGCACTGCGAGATAGGATACGTAGACCTTCCTTGGTAGCTTTGTCCTATCCAGGCTAGTTCCTCTTGTGTTTCAGGATACTGCCCTTCACTTTTTAGACTAGTTCTCAGCGTGGTTAGGGTGTTTCTGGAATCTTCTCCCTTAAAGTGCTTAGCACTGCATAATAGATATAGTAGAAGTAGTAGTAGAAGAAATAGTTGTCTCTAGCTGCATCTGAATACACTTGTCTTTTAGCCTAGACTGCCCTTTGTCAAGGCATAAGCCAGGCCCTGGCTTGGCTACAGCAGGGACATTTGGTCTCTGTGTCTTTCTCCCACGAGGATCTGGATAAGACTGCCTTTGTACTTCCTCCACCAAGTAACTAACTTCCTACAGTGGCTTCTGTATGCCTCGCTGTGAGTGGTGGGGATGAGTGTGTGCACAAGAGAAAAGGATAGAGATAGGTCAAAAGTAAAAAGCACCTCCTATTGGTCAAGAATAACACATGGCATATAAAAAAACATTAACCCATGAACCTCCTAAGCTGTGCAATACATAAGAATAGAGTGATCCCTCAACTTACAATGGCCTCAAGATACAATATTTTCAACATACAATTTTACTTTTTGGACCATTGTAACTTAAGACCAGACTCAACATACAATGCTACAGACCATCTGCGGAACAAGTAAAAAAAAAACTAGCTGAACCAATGAAAGTGGCCATTTTACTGGTAAAATCCCAGTATTAGTGAAGTGCATGCACTGGTTGGCTGTCTGGTATCTCCTCTTTACAGTACAGTGTGATACTACATGTCCTGTACTGCTCTTTACCTGTGCCATGATGAGCTGCGTCTTTGGGCACCAGGTGAGGGCAGCTTTATTTTATTTTTCTGGAACCCTGCGTCATCTGTATAGGACCTGAAAATGCTGCAGTCCTCTACATAGAAAGAAATTTAGAATCTCTTGTAGCTCTTTCTTATTGTTGCATGCAAGGACTTTCTGTATCCATATTAGTTTGCTGCTTATTTTCCTTTACTTTTTTTCTCATTTTGGGGGATTTAGAACCAATTACTAGTTTTCTATCGAGTTTTGGTCTCAACATACAATGGTTTCAACATACAATGGTCGTCCTAGAACCAATTGATATTGTATGTTGAGGGACCACTGTACAAAATACTGACATCTAGTGGCAAAACTGTAAAGTACTCCTCATCACCACTTAACCTGAAGGAAGGAGCTTTTTGAGAGGTGCATCACAGTACACCACATCTGATTTGACCTTCTTTGCTTCTTGACACCACCCCGTTAAGGGTATATTTACCTGTGGAAAATAATTGCAGAAAATATTGCAACTGAATTTCAGTCTCATTCTTCTTCTTCTTAGGGTTTTACTGTAAGTAAGCATCTGTCAGCAGTTGTACATATCATTAAATGGGTATTCCAGCACTCAAAACTTTTTAAGCAAGCATTAAAAGGGTTTTTTTCAGTCAAAATGGACTATTGAGCTATCCACAGGATAGCTTATTAGTCACCTATAGGTGAGGTGCTGAACAGCAGATCAGCATAGGTGCTGGGTGTAGCCACCCCATTGATCAGTCTGTTTTGTCTGGAGAACCCCTTTAATAATGAAAATGCAAGCATGCTCATCTTCCCCACAGGAAATACCCACTGAGCCAATCACTGGCCACGGTGGTAACCTGAAATTGACTGTGACATCCTGGCTGGGCATTTTTTTACCAGGATTATACTTCAAAGGAAGCAAAAAGCAGTGGAGAGCAGCAGACTGGGTGTTGTCACAGTTGTCAATGGCAAGGCATCAGGGCTGGTGAGTATGCTTGCTCTTTATTCTTAATACACTCTGACACCTGATTACATCTATTTGTCAGAATGATTGGGATTAGTGACACGATCACATAAAGCTAAGGTGCTTTATGTCTAATTACTGAATGGAAAAACCACACGTTTAACATGAATTGCTACAATTTTGCAATGTATCTCTTGCTAAATTATTTTAACACATGAAACATAAATAAAAAAAAAAATCTTTTACCTGCAACACCAACATTTGCATGTGAAATGTGTGCAGTTTTATTGTATGGTCAATGGCATCAAGGCACACTATTGCTACAAGTTTCATCCACTGTGTAATGCTTACAAGTTGCATGTGGTTATAAAGTTTAGGCCTTATGCACCTATCCGGTAAACTTATCCAGATTTCTTATCCGGATACATTTCTGGACCCTTAGACTTTTGTTACACATAAACACCCTTCAGTATATTTCCTGATGGGTGTCCGTTCCGGAAAATAGGTCATGGAATTACAGATTCTGTCCTATTTACATCCAACCCACCCTGCAAATCTCTCTCGTGGTCAGAAGTAGCATTATGCCTCCAGTCATAAGAGGCTGCTTTCAACCCCCAATGATGATGCACACGAGTGACACCCCTCATGCGCTTGCACAACAAGAAGCTTATAGAATATCACAATAGGAACAATAAAAAGACCCCCTACAGCTCCCACAAACTGTAGAACAATGAAGTTTATAACATACTTACTTTTAAAATGATTGTCCATTCACCATTCGAGATGACATGTCATTGCACCAGGATCTAAACACTGTGCTGTGGGAACCCATGGAGTCTTGCAGCAAGGAACCAAACAGAGCCATATTGGGGCATCACATTTTTGCTATTTTATACCTTTTTCAGCCTTGTTTAAGCAAGGGAGAACTTCATGGAACTTTTGGAAGTTATTTTATAATCTAATTGGGAACTAACATGGGCCGTATGACGCTACATCCTATACTGTACTACAGACATATTCTGAAAGCTTCTAGGAGGATATACCTGTGTAATACTGGTTCTAATGGAACATGACATTAATTTTTCTATTTTAATGATATGGAACCTAACAGTGAAAATTCCTTCACATAAACCTAGAAGTAAAGTATATGGAGGTACAATGGAGCTTTATGTTGGACATTATAAGCTTTGTTTTGAGGCTCAATGTGTTAAAAAGCAAAAAGACTTAGTGATAGAACCCTAGTGATAAGGTATGGTGTCACGTTGGAAATGTTTTTTTACACAATAGTGCTAAATGTTTGTTAATAATTATTTGCTCCAAGGTCAGAATAGACAGCTGGAGACTCCCAGAACATTGCAAAACCTGTTCTGCCTTTGCTAGTGAACTTACCCTGGACATAAACATGAATTATTGGTTAATAAATCTGCCGATGTGAACAAAATGCAAAATGTATATGAGGGTAGCACGCCTATGTACTCACATCTGTTGGGACAAGTAAGGATAAGGAGGTCGGATGTTGATGTATAAAATTCCCTGAGAGATAATGCTGCCAGAAGTGCCTGGCATGTGATCATCCCCTTTGGACTATGGCAAGAATTTTTTTTACCCTCACTGACTTTTTTACCCTCTCTATAATATAACAGGCCTTTAGGGTTAAACTCCGAAAAACCCTAAAAATCTCAACAAAAGCTGTGAAAAGAAGCAACGAGAGGTGCTATAATTTCTAAAAATCATAGTCTTCCGATTGTGGCAGCAAAAAGTTAACAATTTGTTCTTATGATAACTGCTTAAAAGTGGAAAAAGCCTCCATCTACAAATATCAATAGCAACATAAGCCTTAAGATTGCATTCACATGTAATGGATCTTCAGCGGGTTTCTCACTGCGAATTCGCTGCGCTTCCTCCTCAACGCCGTTCCGGTGCAGTTAGTCGTGTTCTCCACGGTCCAGTGAGGCGGTTAGGAGCACTGGAGGGGCTGTTAGGAGCACTACCCGCCCCCATAGCACTGATCTGGCCAGCCTGCATCATTCATTATCATTAGAATGGTGCGGGCCAGTCAGGGGTGCATCGGCCCAATGGGCAGTGCTCCTAGCATTCTTACGGGACCATGGGGATCATGACGAACTGCATTTGAATGGCTTTAAGGAAGAAGGTAAGAGACATATTTTCCTCCTTAGTGTCTCCTGCTCAATAGGGACATATCAGCAGGTTAGATTCATCTCCTTAAAAGAGTCACAAATGATCATTGGACTGTATTTTTATCGATGTTATACAAAGAGAAAAAATACAGGATTAGCACTCACCATATCTGTAAAGTCATAAATCTATTGAAGTGATCACATGAATATCATGCAAGGGTACAAACAAGTTTTTGTGTCCTTGTCCATGTGATCTCCTTATAATTTAGTAAACTGAGTGCCATTCCTAAATTTTCTTTTTTTGTATGACATGCGCATATGGATTTTTTTCTAGGGAGAATTGAGAACCAGGAGATATCTGCACTAGTGTATATCACAATACCGTATGTCACATCATTATTATCAGTGGGTACTGCCAATGCCTCTAGTATACCCTCTTTGTGGGATAATTTTGATATAACTCAAGACAAATGCTGCTAGTGTTAGTAGTCTACTAAAATGCAATTTAAAGCAACTGGGAATTTTGTAATTCATGTTTTGAAAATCTGTAATTTTCTTCAATAAATAGTGTTTTTAACATTTCTGTTTTTTCTTTGTACTGTAGTTGGTAAATGACATACTGTAGCTGAAAAAATAAACCAATGGTACTTGGAAACTTTGGACTAAAATGTTTAACGTGTCACTGTGTGAGCTCAATAAAAAGGTTAAAAGAAAAGATTAGCTCAATAAAAGTAACTGATAAGGGACTAACTGTTTTTTTGGGAGATGGGTATGGACCTGCTGTGCTACCTAAACAGTTTGGCTTTGGTCTAAACCCAGTTTGACGTTGGTCTAAGCTCCAGGATTTCAGACTTCTGCTACTAGAGGGTACCTGGTCGCTTGCCAAACATGGCCCTGATGTGGGAAGCAGCTGGCGCTACATACCAGGTAGCATGTGGGACGAGGGTTCAGGCAAGAATGAGTTATTAGCAGTGCAGATCAAGCACAGGAGTGTCTGTATGTCAAAAAGGTCAGGCAGAGGAAGAGTCAAAAACAGGCAAGAGGTTTGAGACAGATTCACTGGTTCTGGGTCGACAATCCAGGTAAGTTACAGGAGGGATCCAGAAAAAAAGGAATCCAGAAGATAAGAACATATCAATTTCTTTTTAATATGTTTGTATGTCACATAGGGTAAGGTTTGTTAAGGAAGGTTTATCTGCTGATGACACAAAAGTGTGCAATAGGGTTGATATTCCTGGAGGTGTCAGTAATATGGAAAATGATTTAGCATTACTAGATACGTTTTCAAAACAACGGAAATTGCAGTTCAATGTTTCCAAATGTAAACTAATACACAGAGCAAAGATTTCGGAAGAGAAGGAATTAGGGGTAGTGGCTGAATTTGAGCGGAATGCAAGCAGAATGCAAGAAAAAATTTAAGCAGAATTCAATCCCCATTGACTTCTATAGGATTCCTCTAGCAGAATCCGCCCAAACAAGTGACACGTTAGGGTATGAGCACACTTCGGAAATTTGACAGAAAATCTGTCATGGAATCCACCGCTCATTCTTTGGACGGATGACGGAACAGAATGGAGTCTATGACATGGGCGGAGATGCGAGCGGACAAGAGCAGCGGATTCTGCTAGGGATTTTCCGTCAAATTTCCGAAATGTGCACATACCCATACTTCTTTGGGCGGGAAGCAGATCTGAGGCAGAAAATTCTGCTTGGAAATTCTGCAATTTGAACAACATTGAACATAATGGGACATTGCTCTGTTCATATTTTACGGGAGGAATTTCAAGTGGAAATTAAGAGGGGATTCCTCTTCAATTCCACGCCTATTCCTCACTTATTCCTCAGTGTGCACCAGGGGCGTAGCTAGGGGTTCAGTCTAGGGGGGGCGAGCAAGTCTGAGTGGGCCCCCAACCGACTAAGTTACCCATAGGGAACCTCAGCAGAAGACACTGCTTTCCAAATAATAAAGGAAATATTTAACTACATTACTCAGAGAACAGGGACTGAGAGCAGTGTAAAAGGCTTTCTACTTTTCACATATATGGCCATGTAAAATTTAAAGGGGTTATGCAAGATAAAAGAACCATAGCTGCTTTGTTGGGTGACCTACATCATACTGAGTATTAGATGCTGGGAAAGCAGGGTGACCTCCATCATACTGAGTATTAGATGCTGGGAAAGCTGGGTGACCCCATTATACTGAGTACAAGATGCTGGAAATGACCAACATCATAAGGGGTGTAGTAGTGAGGTATAGTGGATAAGGGGTGTAGTAGTGAGGTATAGTGGATAAGGGGTGTAGTAGTGAGGTATAGTGGATAAGGGGTGTAGTAGTGAGGTATAGTGGATAAGGGGTGTAGTAGTGAGGTATAGTGGATAAGGGGTGTAGTAGTAGTATAGGTAGATATGAGGGGTGTAGTAGTGGATGAGGGGTGTAGTAGTGGAGGTATAGTGGATGAGGGGTGTAGTAGTGAGGTATAGTGGATGAGGGGTGTAGTAGTGAAGGTATAGTGGATAAGGGGTGTAGTAGTGGATGAGGGGTGTAGTAGTGGAGGTATAGTGGATAAGGGGTGTAGTAGTGAGGTATAGTGGATAAGGGGTGTAGTAGTGAGGTATAGTGGATAAGGGGTGTAGTAGTGGATGAGGGGTGTAGTAGTGGAGGTATAGTGGATAAGGGGTGTAGTAGTGAGGTATAGTGGATAAGGGGTGTAGTAGTAGTAGTATAGGTAGATATGAGGGGTGTAGTAGTGGAGGTGTAGTGGAGGTATAGTGGATGAGGGGTGTAGTAGTGAAGGTATAGTGGATAAGGGGTGTAGTAGTGGATGAGGGGTGTAGTAGTGGAGGTATAGTGGATAAGGGGTGTAGTAGTGAGGTATAGTGGATAAGGGGTGTAGTAGTGAGGTATAGTGGATAAGGGGTGTAGTAGTGGATAAGGGGTGTAGTAGTGGAGGTGTAGTGGATGAGGGGTGTAGTAGTGGAGGTGTAGTGGATGAGGGGTGTAGTAGTGGAGGTGTAGTGGATGAGGGGTGTAGTAGTGAGGTATAGTGGATAAGGGGTGTAGTAGTAAGGTATAGTGGATAAGGGGTGTAGTAGTGAGGTATAGTGGATAAGGGGTGTAGTAGTGAGGTATAGTGGATGAGGGGTGTAGTAGTGAGGTGTAGTGGATGAGGGGTGTAGTAGTGAGGTATAGTGGATAAGGGGTGTAGTAGTGGAGGTGTAGTGGATGAGGGGTGTAGTAGTGGAGGTGTAGTGGATGAGGGGTGTAGTAGTGGAGGTGTAGTGGATGAGGGGTGTAGTAGTGAGGTATAGTGGATAAGGGGTGTAGTAGTATAGGTAGATATGGGGGGTTTAGTAGTGGAGGGGACAGGGCACACACCTTCCAGTCAGCTCTAATGTGTGTCGGCTCTCTGCATAAGTGAAAGTGAAAGTAAGGGATTGTGCTGTGCCGCCGTCCCCTAGTGAGGCAAAGAGTCTGCTGCCTGAGGCAGAAAGCTCATTCTATCTCATGGCAGAAGCTGCAGTTACCAAGTGGACACATGGCAGACCCTCTTCTTACCACCAGCCCGCCATTTTTTCCACTAATACAGCAGGTATACACACCCCAAGCTGCATCCCCCCAGTAGCCTGTAACTCCAAATTAGGTCCCCGTCATTTGGCCAGACCAGTACATCACACCCCACACCTCCTCTCCCCCCAGAAAAAGAAAGGACGCCATAATTACCTGCAACGCAGTACTGTCACAGTCAGCCTCAGGAGTCAGCTCACTCCCTGAGTCTCTGCTCTGTGTGTGTGACTCAAGTGCAGGGGGAAGGTAGCGGCCTCTTGTGGCTGGAGGCGGAATTGCTCTGCCTCCGGCCACAGGAGTGATTACATGGCATAATCTCTGGAGATCACAGTGGGCCCCTGCCAGAGTGGGCCCGGGGGCGGCCGCCCACCCTGCCCCCTATCAAATATCGCTACTGGTGTGCACATACTCTTAGGCCTCTGGTCAGAGATAGTGCTGATTGGCTTCCACATCAGTAATTATTCTCCTGAGTGCATCTTGTATGGCACATATGCAGAGCTCTTCTAGGAGTACAATTGTTCTCTTATTAACAGCCAGCCAAACTGTGAGGATTCTTATAAGGATAGTTGTCTAATTGGACTGAGTTACCTTTAAGTAAATCCATAACCCATAGCAACTAAGCTATATATTGCTGCAGTGTCCCAGAACAGCCCTTCTTATGCTCACACTTTCATTATAAACAGTTCTGTTCTGGAAAGCTATGGTCCACTGCAAACTGCGTGTATTGTGTCCCCCTTCTCAGTATTTAGGTCTGCCATTTCAGTCATTTAATGCATGTGTATTCAGGTATCAGTGTCTAAAGGTATTATGTCGCCTCCTAGTGTTCAAGGATGGTACTTCTCATGTATATTATGCCTAATGGTGTGATGATGCAATGGCTGGATGTCACGTGACTGTGCCCTGCTTCCATGGTAACACCAATGGTCATCGAGCTTTTGGCTGGGGTTACCATGTGACTTCCTGTGCTACCTCAGTCTATTCCCTACCATCAAGGGGATAGGTTGTCTGTTAGTCCTCTCTCTCCCTGCCAAAGAGAGAGGCCTGCGTTGTGCTCTGCTGCTCCAGTCCACTGGCTGTGTTCCTGTCTCAAGTCTCAAGATTCTCATCTGGGTGTCGATTCTTCAGTCATTCTTCAGCTCCTCTCATCATCATCTTCTCAAATCATCAACAGCAAGTATTTCATTCAAGTCTCATTCCACCCAGCATCTCTGCTTCAGTATCACTACTACTCCCATTATTCAGCACGCTAATCTCACAGCCTATTGCCGCATCACCCATTATTCTGCTTTATTCAAGATTGCCTTATTCCCGGTTGCATCCGGAGAGACTGTTACTACTAGTTACCACCGTTACAATAAATACACAACTACCGTTGTTTCTGAACCTTGGCATTGGTGTGATCATTGGTGCCCTGACTAAGGACAACGAAGAATCGCATGCCCAGTATTCCCGCATGGTCAGGAGCCCGGCTTCCAGCTGTAGCACCCTCGTGCCTAAACCGTGACCACTACATCCTACAGCTGCCCCGATTCCTGCACCCATCCAACATCTGTATTGCGGAAGTGGCCCCCAGGGGCCAGGGCGTTGCATTTGGCGTCACGAACAGGATTACGTTTACATTGTGTGCCCCAAGACTATGCCGAAATCCCAAAGAGACTTTGCCATATCACCATGGGGGTAATCGAGGCGCTCAGGGCCCTAGACTGTACACAAGATGGCCGCTGTCTTCTCCAATTTCTAACTGCGCCATACCCCGGAGAGGAGGGGGTTAATTGCCATGCTGCCCAAGCGCGGGAATCGCCCGGCGCCATAGACTTTGCATTGACTGCTCCTGATTGGCTGCCTGCGCCAGATGACGTCACTGTTGCCGGGCAGACTGCTGGGCCGGAACTTCAGCCTCTGCGCTCCGCCTCCTCCCAGGTCCTCAAGACCATGCCAGTGCGCAGCAAGATGGCGTCCTGCAGGGAGTGCACCCTTGCTATTGCTGTACTCATGCTACCGGAGCCTCCCGTCTCTTCGCCAGCGTTCGATCCGGCATGCCTGCTGGCTCCGCTGCCCTCGGATAGTGACAGCAGCTGGGGATCCGTCCGGTCCGAAGACGGGGATCAAAGCCGGGCTTCCACTCCAAGCTCCCCTGACAGAGGTGAGGAGACTTCTTCTGGACTCAGCGGTGCCTCCAGCCCCGAGCATTCCGCTATACGTTCTCTACTGGACCATCGCTCTCCTCTGAGGACGACCGGATTCTGGACGAGTCTTCACCGGTGCCTCCAGATCCTGATCCCGGGGGTAAGACTTTCCTTAAGGGCCCAATATATCCGGGCCTATGGCGGCCTCCAGGGCGTGATTCTCCGCCCCTACCACAATGGGTATTCGGCCGGGAGCCCAAAGTAATGCAGCTAGTGGAGGATATACAGCGGGCTCTCTCTCTCTCTCCACCCGCCACTAAAGCTGCACCCGCTATGGCTACTACTGCGCCTGCAGCCTCCACTATTGCCTGTCAGTCTGCAGCAGCTACTACTGCCAGCGATGCTTTCTCTGCCAAAGCTGGCCTAGTGCCGGAACCACCACCATCAGTGCCCTATCCTGATTATGCCCCACTCTGGGGTCATCCATATACCCCCTACCTGGAGTCTAATGCCGCATACGAGCGGCTCTTCATCCGAAAATTGGAAAGACCCAGGCCAGGTGCAGCTCCTCTGGAGAGGAGAAGGGGGACTGTCACAAAATTTGACAAGCAGCGGGGCTATGGTCTGGTGATGGACTCATACACCGGACTGCTGGTGCTGGTCAACAGACGGGCAGTGATGCGAGATTACCAGCCAGCCTACCTTAACAACCTTACTCCTGGAGAGGTCATTGAGTACACCCTGATAGGGTCCCCAAAAGGTCCATGGGCTGCAGCAGTTACCAGGCCTAAAAATCCAATACAACGCCCTTTCCTACCAACTCCATCAGAGAACTGGAAAGAAGATTGGCAGGATTTCAAACCTCTGGGCTCTATCACTGCTGCTTCCAAGGCCCCAGGTTCAGCGACCACCACTGTTCACTTCACTGCTCCTGCTGCTGTGGCTAAAGCCGCCTGCTCGACCACCTCGGTGACATACCACGTGGCTCCCATCATTTCCCCCATCACCACAGTGACCCCTAGCGTTGTGGTCACCACTGCATCCAGCGATGCTTCTGCTTCGTGTCCTCCACGCTTCTATTATCCGTGGGAGAAGAAAAAGCAGAGGAAGGAGAAGGGGCCTAATGAGGTTCCTCCCGCCTCTTCACAATAATCCACTACAGAGACCAAAGTCCTTAACTGTTCCTGTTTTGTTGTTGTTTCCTGTGTGATTAAAAAGTTTGCAACGTTCAAGGTTCGTGCCTGGTCCTCCTGACCAAGTCCCTGTACTAACCAGCTATGTGCTGATGGACACTCCTTGACTCAAACTGTTCTTCAGTGCCTGTCCCAGAGCCTTTACATGGACGATGTTCTATGTTGCCTAAAGAGACTCTACCACACAGAGACACTTATTCATTCCTTCCTAAAGCATTTTCCAGATTATGTGATTGTCAGAGGTTTATTATTGTATTTCAGTATTGCACTTCAGCATTGCACTTCAGTATTGCACTTCAGTAGTCAAAAGTCTATTTTCATGTCAGAGTCTTATGTATGTATTTTCCTACCTCTGAGTGAGCAGACAAGTCATTTAGATAGTCTCAGAGTAAAGTGTGTCCTTTGAAAAAGTATTTCTTCTCACAGTGTATGTTCTCATGTCAGAGTCAGACAGTTTCCTCCTCCTCTGAGTAAAGAAGTCAGTCTACATATTCATATCTATAGCCTCAGAAAAGTGTATTTTCTAAGAAGTGTATTTTTCAGAAGAGTCTTCTATTTTCTCCATGCATAATCTTATTGTGTATTATTATTATATCTACAGCTGGAAAGATTTAGTTGAGCCAGTTTGTATGCAGATTTTCCTCAGATTTTCATTCAGATTTCTCTCAGGTTTCCTTCAGAGTTATGTGAGCCAGTTCTCCTCACGACCTCGCAGTATTTGTTGTCTTTTGTATTTCCCTTCCTTTTGTCTCCAGTGTTTGTTCACCTCTGTCTTGTCCCAACACAGTAGTTGCTACACATAGTCTTACTTAACATTTACACTTGTCCATACATATTGCACCTTGGATACCCTTTCGTGTGTTTGGCCTATTGAGTAATTGTGTTGTATGATTGACCCGTATGCATGGGCGCCCAGATGTATGCTTGCTTTTATTATTTTGTTCTATTCTCTTCCAGGTATCCAAGACATTTCACAAACACGCCAAGGGAATACACAGGTCTTCACAGTTCTCCTCCAGTAGGGTAACACTTTATACAGGAAACCTACTGTCAAACTGACTGGAATATGGAGGGTCGCCCGCCAGCAGTTAAGTTGTCCTGACTTCCATGTCAGATGGTCCACGCACTAACTACCTGTAACCAGAGTACATTAGGCACCCCTAGGTGAAGTCCTGCCACTAGGGTTTTTCTTTCTCTTCATATTTCTCTTGTCACCTGTGCCTTGAGCGTGGGAAACATATTCACTCACACTAACATTCCTTCCTCTTGTCTTGTTGTCCTGGTCCTGTATGTTCTTTCGGCCACATCTACCTCAGCTTGTGGTTCGCCGAGGTCGGCTCATTTCTAGTAGGGAGGTATGCAGTGTCCCAGAACAGCCCTTATTATGCTCACACTTTCATTATAAACAGTTCTGTTCTGGAAAGCTATGGTCCACTGCAAACTGCGTGTATTGTGTCCCCCTTCTCAGTATTTAGGTCTGCCATTTCAGTCATTTAATGCATGTGTATTCAGGTATCAGTGTCTAAAGGTATTATGTCGCCTCCTAGTGTTCAAGGATGGTACTTCTCATGTATATTATGCCTAATGGTGTGATAATGCAATGGCTGGATGTCACGTGACTGTGCCCTGCTTCCATGGTAACACCAATGGTCATTGAGCTTTTGGCTGGGGTTACCATGTGACTTCCTGTGCTACCTCAGTCTATTCCCTACCATCAAGGGGATAGGTTGTCTGTTAGTCCTCTCTCTCCCTGCCAAAGAGAGAGGCCTGCGTTGTGCTCTGCTGCTCCAGTCCACTGGCTGTGTTCCTGTCTCAAGTCTCAAGATTCTCATCTGGGTGTCGATTCTTCAGTCATTCTTCAGCTCCTCTCATCATCATCTTCTCAAATCATCAACAGCAAGTATTTCATTCAAGTCTCATTCCACCCAGCATCTCTGCTTCAGTATCACTACTACTCCCATTATTCAGCACGCTAATCTCACAGCCTATTGCCGCATCACCCATTATTCTGCTTTATTCAAGATTGCCTTATTCCCGGTTGCATCCGGAGAGACTGTTACTACTAGTTACCACCGTTACAATAAATACACAACTACCGTTGTTTCTGAACCTTGGCATTGGTGTGATCATTGGTACCCTGACTAAGGACAACGAAGAATCGCATGCCCAGTATTCCCGCATGGTCAGGAGCCCGGCTTCCAGCTGTAGCACCCTCGTGCCTAAACCGTGACTACTACATCCTACAGCTGCCCCGATTCCTGCACCCATCCAACATCTGTATTGCGGAAGTGGCCCCCAGGGGCCAGGGCGTTGCATTGCTACTAGAGATGAGCGAACCTCGAGCATGCTCGAGTTCATCCAAACCCGATTGATCGGCATTTGATTAGCGGGGGCTGCTGAAGTTGGATAAAGCTCTAAGGTTGTCTAGAAAACATGGATACAGCCAATGACTATATTCATTTTTCCACATAGCCTTAGGGCTTTATACAACTTCAGCAGCCACCGCTAATCAAATGCCGAACACTCAGGTTCGGATGAACTTGAGCATGCTCGAGGTTCGCTCATCTCTAATTGCTACCCAATTGACTCAATTCTTCAGTCAAACAGTCATAGTCCAGGCTGTATAAGTAGCACGTCTAGCATAATTCACACATTTATTCAGTTCTAATTCCAAAATTATTGCATCTGTCATTTAAACTTTTGGAGAAATATAGAGTCGTAAAATGTAAATATTTAAGTGTATTAGAGGTAGATACATTTAAAGAAGGTAAAAAAACCTGTATTTAATCCCTATTCCAGCAGGCAGCAGCTTTGAGGTATTTCCTACTCATTACAAATTACTTAAAGGCTATTTTATATCCTAAAGCGAGACAAAACCTTACACATAGAGAACAAAGAGCATTACAGCTGTTGAGAGGTTGAAGAGATTGAAATTAAAAAAGGGGTGTTCAACTTTAAATGGGAGAAATTGCAAGGTTTCAGGGTCATATAATTGAAGATTTGAGTCGACTTCGAGGCGATCTTTGGGACTGAAGTTGACTTCATAGGAACTGCACACCTACCCCTCTCCCCTACAGGACTAACATGTATATTTGTGTACCATGTCACAATATATACAGGACTCAGTGTTTTGTTGTAGTGGTTTAGAATTTATCTGAATTGGTTTGGGTACCTTTCTTAGCTTTGTATGTTTGTTACTTTGCTAAGTACTGTATATTAATTAAAAAATTTTTAAAAAATCAATACTGCTGTATTTTTCAGATGTTGAGTGAGGTAATGTTCACACAACATAAGTTGTGTATTAATCACGGCCGATGTGCAACAATGGCCATGATTAACGCGCAACTTACAGTACATTGCCACTTTGCACCGCGTACGCCGGGGGGTGTGAAGGGGGCGGGGCAGGGGGCGCGGACTCATAGTCTGCGTGATTCATCATTTTTAAAACTGAAAGATAGGCCGAAAACCTACTCCACCTTTCAGGTGGCGTAGGTTTTCGGCTGTGCGCACCGACGTGCACGGGATTTATCTAGAGGCAGTCCACCTCTACAGAAATCTCCGTAGCGCCGGAGATGCGTAGAAAACGTCGGACTTAATAAATGTCCCCCATAAGCCTGACACTTCACACAATTTAGAGTGCAACTCTCATTGTTTCAATGGTGAATTGGGATGCAGGCGCCTGCAGGCGCCTGCGCCTGCATCCCAATTCACCACAAATGAAGATCATCCAGCTAGTACTGCAGTACCGGCTGGGATGATCTTCACTGACACTTGCCCTTCTATGACATGGCCTGGTCATAGAACGGCCGGTGTCATACTACTTGTGAACATTGCCCGAACATAAACGACAAGGAGTTTATTTGTGAGATTCTGTGAATATATCAGATTAGTGAGAACAGGAATAGGCTCACCCCATCTAATTGAACAGTACATAATGAATGCATTGAATGCATAATGAATGTTCTTTTTTGGGCTTCAAAGGGTTAACATGCAATCTGGTGACAACAGGCACAAACGCTTACTTTAGCAACAAGCAAAAGTAGATCTGGAACTAAATGGCATGAATGAAAGCCTTAGGCTTAAATGATAGAAATGTTAAGTTATGTAAATCAAATTTAATGTATTTATTCTGATGCTATATTTATCATTTAAAATAACGCGTTGTCTCTTGAAGACGGTGTTCCTTATCTGAATTGACATTATCCCTGCACAGTATTTCACCTGTACTGATGTGAGGTCAGAATAGGTGGGGCAGGGGCGTAGCTAGGGGTTCAGCCTAGGGGGGGGCGAGTGAGGCTGAGTGGGCCCCCAACCAACGTTACCCATAGGGAACCCCAGCAGGTGACAAGGATTTTTTTGAATAATAAAGGGAATATTCTTCTACATTTCTTATAGTGAATAAGGATACAGAGCCGTGTAAGAGGCTTCTACATCTGGAATATAGAACCACAAAAAAAGTAAAAGGGCTTAACATTAGAAAAATATAGCTGCCTTCTTCCACAGACAGCACCACTCTTGTCCTCAGTTTGATTCTCCTGGTGGCTGCAACCTGTGGGTGACAACCATCAGCCCTGAAGTTCCAGCAATACATCTGTCTACAGCGGCAGGTATCGGAGGATTGTACTACTGTACTACAACTCCCAGCATACCCTGAGGGCTGCAGACTGTCAACCTGGAGCCCCCCTTCCTCGACCAAGTGCATGCTACTGGTATATATATATATGGTATTACCAATAATACCAGTATACAAGGGGGAAATATCGCCACAACCACTACCATCACCACCATATTGTTACTGACTAAATCCTCTATACTAAATCCAATAAAACACAGTACCAGATTACAAGTAACAAATAACACCACTACTTACTGACTAATACCAGCACATACCGACAAATACCAGCACATACCGACTAATACCAGCACATACCGACTAATACCAGCACATACCGACTAATACCACCACATACCGACTAATACCAGCACATACTGACTAACACCACTGCTGCAACTGAATAATCCACTGTACACAGAGCAATATCACCTCTTCAAGTCATTTAGCAGTAGCCCCAGCTCTACACAGGCTCTACACACCATATACATTACAGTGCAGATATATTTAGTGACTCACAGGTGACGTCTTCTCTGATCAGAGTTCTTCCCTTTTCATCTTCTTCTCCATCTGCCCTGGGCCGTTATGAGAACTTCTCCGAGCCACGAATCCACAGAATCTGCCAGACATACATATTAGGCTCCACACTCTGGCACCATCCTCATCTCTCTACACACTGCACATCTGTACTGTCCCCTTTACACCCTTGTTTAGTGGGTAGGCTGACTCTTATAGATGGCTCCCCCCTGTATTGCCCCCTTATAGATGCCCCCCCTGTATTACCCCCTTATAGATGGCTACCCCTGTATCCCCCCCCCCCTTATAGATGGCTCCCCTCCCCTGTATCCCCCCTTATAGATGGCTTCCCTCCCCTGTATTCCCCCTTATAGATGGCTCCCCCCCTGTATCCCCCCCCTTATACATGGCTCCTCCCCTGTATCCCCCCCCCTTATAGATGGCTCCCCTCCCCTGTATCCCTCCCTTATAGATGGCTCCCCCCCTGTATCCCCCCTTATAGATGGCTTCCCTCCCCTGTATTCCCCCCTTGTAGATGGCTCCCCCCCCCTGTATCCCCCCTTATAGTTTGCCCCCTGCACAGCAGATTAAAAAAAACAAACACACAACTCACCTAACAAGCGCTCCCCCGTCGCTGCTGTCCTCTCTTCTGCCCCCAGCTGATGCGTCCCTCCCTGGGGGATTCCCGGGCAGCGCACACATCCGGAAGCTGAGTGTGCGCCCAGGCCGGGACTTCCGGTACAGGAAGTCCCAGCGACGCGCACTAAGGTTCCTGATACGTGCGCTCCCTGGGAATCCCCCAGGGAGCGACGCATCAGACAGGGGCAAGACTGCCTCTTGCGGCCGCAAGCAAGGCCGTGCTTGCGGTCGCAAGAGAGGCATAAAGGAGGGGGTGGGCTCGGCGGTTCGGGGGGCGTGTGCGGATGCGGAGCGCAGCCTCTTGTGGCTGGAGGCATAACGCTACCTCCGGCCACAAGAATGATTGACACAGCCAGGAGCCAATGGCTCCTGATGCTGTGTCAATCACATCCTGGCCCAGTCGGAACTGTATGCGCTCATTAGGAGTGCGAGCGCATACAGTTCCGGCCACTACTGACGTGTTAATGCTGTCTGCAAAAGCAATAGCTTTTGCAGACAGCATTAACTGTCTAAGACCTCAGTGGGCCCCTGTCTGAGTGGGCCCGGGGGCGACCGCCCCCCTTGCCCCCCACCAAATTTCGCTACTGAGGTGGGGACAAGCCATCTCTGCCATAACACGATTGTTGCCGGAAAAGACTTGCAGAAATTGAAGCAGTGCGAGTGCATTCTGATATTAATGGCCTATCCTGAGCATACACCATCAATTTAAAAAGGTGTTATCCTATGAGTAATTACTTAGTATGTCCACTGGAGGGAGACACAATTCATTGGATTACATCTATTTCTGAAAATAAATGACAGGAACATTTTCAAGCAAAGTAGGCATTGCACATGTATGTAAGCAAAGTTGTTATAAATAAAACAATTTTACAGGATTGTAAGAAAATACTTTTGGACAGTAAACACTTTTGGACTGTAAACAAGCTATAGCAACACACTTGGAAAAGCTTTGTTAGCTGACATTTCCCACAATTGTGTTGGGTACATTGTGTTGGGTGTATTATGAATGGTCTGACAATAAGCATTTGCCCCCTTTCTAGCTTCTTATAATCTGCAGAGCCGTATTTACCACTAGGCACCAGTGGTCCAGTGCCTAGGGCAAACTATTTTGGTTTGTTTTAATTTTTTTAGTCTCCCACCTCCCCTTCAGACTTGCTAGTAAACCTGATGTCTTTTTGAGGGTGGGGGGAGGGGGGGTATGGTGGTATTGTTAAGGTCTGGTATGGTGGAGTTATCTAGTCTCAGTATGGCGGTATTGGTCAGGTCTAGTGTGGTGGTGTTATATGTGACGCCTTGAGCTATTACCTACCAATCCTGTGGTGAAAATTCCTTCAGACAATATGCAGACAATAATCAGTGATTCAGTGTAGAAATTTGTACTGTATGTTTTAAGCAGTTAAAAACCATTAAACCATCGAAGGAGCGGCCGGTCACTTGCTAGATGGTGAAGTGTGACGCCACTACTGTGGTGGATGACCAAGAAACAGCTGGACTCTGGAATGTTGTCACATGACTCCAGTGCCTGGCACGCCTGCTTTTATTTTTTATCAGGTCGCCTGCACCCTTTTCCCCTGTGGTCAATGTCCTGCCGGGATGCTACCCGGTCCCATGGGATGATGTAGTCACGGATAGCCAGAGTGGTATAACCCTCCAGATAGTAGGACCCCCCACCCACAGAAAGGGCAGAATGTCCCAAGGTTGCGGTGTGTGCTGTGTTGGTGGTGACGAATAATCACAGACTCTTGAAATAAAGTTGAGTTGTTTTACCACTTACGTAAATGTGCAGCAGGAAAACCAGAAGCAACAGTATAAAGTTCCTTGAGTTAAAGTCTCTGAAACACACTCGACAAAGTTCCAATAAACACTTGATAAGAGAACGACCAGATCTGAAGTAGAAGTGCTGTGTAGGATGTAGTCGTGTTGGTTGACTTGTGCTGAGTAAGACAAGAAGTAGAGTAGAAGAGAGGAGGATGCCGTAAGAGTCTCAACCCAGGTAATAATGTGCTCTGCCGGGATGTTGTAGGATGAGGTAGAATACTTGTAAGAAGAATATAAAGAAGAATAAGAAGAACACCTGTGCCCGTGTATTGACCTTTGACTTCAGTCTTCACACCACTTTATGCCCACTAGACTCGGCTGAACCTTCCTAATGGGTGACACAGGCCCCAGGCCTTATTACCTGGGAGGAGTGGAATGCTGAGGGATTCCTGCTGACACCCGATTGCAGATTGTCTCCTATTCATCACCTGTGTAAGCACGGCACATGGGCTGGATCGATAAGGCACCTTTGTAGTTTTCACTGCAGAGGAATAGGAAATATCCTGCCAGTGCCATTCCTAATGATGAGGAGGAGGGATGGAGGGGTGGTGCAAAGTTAGGGCACAGATACTGTAGGCCACGGCCGTTTGACACAGGGCCGCAAGTTTAAAAGGTGTTTTTTTAGGACAATAACTGCATCACCTGCCGAACGGACCCCAGGACAGATCTTGGATTAAAAGCAGCTATCCGAAGGTACAAGTTGTTTGCGGGGGGCAGGTTGTGGGTACAGAGCCGCTTTAACTGATCGAGACCTTTGACATGTCCCTGTGACATGTCAAAAGTCCTGTTACATGATAGGGACACATTAACCTCTTTATGACCACTGATACGCCTTTTTACATCGGTCATTAAGAGGTTAACGTGTCCCTGTTATGTAACAGAACTTTTGAGAATCTTCATGGGAAAGGTTTTGATTAGTTAAGGTTTGGGTGTTTAATCATTAGAACAAGAAGGGAGAAGTGAGCAACTGTGTGCCTGACACTGTGATCCATAGTTGCCAATAACCCACAGTTAGATAATGTCCTGGGTGTGTCCTGGCAGGCAGGGGCGGCCTTAGGGTAAATGGCGCCCTGTGCAAAACCTTTTTTTGCGGCGCCCCCCCACCCCTTAAGGTAACATAAAGCTCCTTCAGCCTCCCACCCCTCCAGACAACACCCATCACCCGACCCCCTGCCATACACACAACTACCCCCCACCATACACACAACTACCCCCCAAGCCATTCACACAACTACCACCCCCAGCCCCCCACACAACTACCAACGCCAGCTCCCCACACAACTACCACCCCCATCCCCCCACACAACAGCTCCCACCCGACTACAGCTTCCCACACAACTACCAACCCCAGCCCCTAAAACAACTACAGCCCCCCACACAACTACCATCACCAACACAACTACCAATTCCAGCTCCCCACACAACTACCACCCCCGGCCCCCAAAACAACTACAGCCCCCTACACAACTACCACCCCCATCCCCAACACAACTACCAACCCCATCCCCCAACACAAATACCATCCCCAGTTCCCCTGTGTAGCAGAAAAAAAAACAAAAAAAACAACAAGAGGATACTCACCTCTCTCCTCAGCAGCAGCTTTCTCCTCCTGAGGCTCTGGTCCCAGTTGTGGCTATTTCCACAAACAGGAATCTCCCAGCCAGCCTCACAGACAGCTCCCTTCCCCCGAAGCTCCTATCTCCATTCCCGCGGCGCCTGCACTGTCTTTTCTCCTGCCTGTCCCTGACATGTGACGTCAGCAGCAGCGTGTGGATGATAACAGGAGAGAAGACAGTGCAGACACCGCAGGGCTGGAGAAAGGAGCTTCGGGGGAAGGAAGCTGTGTGTGAGGCTGGCTGTGAAAGGGACAGAGCGCCTCTGAAGCCATCTCACACTGTCAGTGGCCACTGACAGATCTGCTGACAGTGTCAGATGGATTCATTTACAGTCCCGGAGCGCTCCCCAAGCTGGCCAGGAGTAAGGCGCCCTGTGCAAGCGCACAGGTCGCACACCCCAAAGGCCGGCCCTGCTGGCAAGCCCCTCCCCCCCATGCATTTAAGCATAAGCTCTCCTAAAAAGTGCTTCGAGTTAAAGGGGTTATCCAGCAAAAATCATGTCATATTTAAAGGTTTCTTTCCCTTTTTTCCTCCGGTCTATACAGATTTAAATCCTCAAGTCTTTCCTGATGTGTTTTATTCCTGAAACCCTCTATGGCCGATTTCTATTTTATCAATATCCTTTTTGGATATTAAACACAGTATTCCAGATGTGGTCTCACCAGAGCTCTATACAGCAGGATCACAATCTCCTTCTTCCTACTGGTTTGCTTTCCCTACCACCTGGTTGCACTGGTGACTCATTTAAAGGCTGTCAAACATTAATACCCTTAAATCCTTCTCTTCTGAAGTCTTTTCCCACACAGTACTGCCAATATGATACTCAGACAGAGGATTTCTCCTCCCAAAGTACATTATTTTACATTTGGACACATTGAACTGCTGTTTTCCATATTACTGTCACCTCCAGGAATATTAACCCTGTTGCACACTTTTGTGTCATCAGCAAACAGACAAACCTTCTCGTATGTCACTTACAAACATATTAAAAAGAACAGGACCCAGAACAGACCCTTGTAGCACACCACTTGTAACCAGTCTCAGCTAAGAATATAACTCGTCTTTGGACCCATTCTATTTTACCAATACCTTTATGTAGGTGAGGTCTTCACAACTGGACAGAGTATTCTAGCTGTCTCATTAGCGCCCTACACAGCGGGATCGGTCTATTAGCCCTCCCTGTATGCCTGCTGGGCAGCAAACTATGACACTGGCTAGGTCTGGCCAAGCTGTACATGCACAATACAATGTTGTATAAGAACAGGATAACACTTGAGTAGGGAACACACACAATTTTACTTAAGATGGGAAATTCTAGGGTTACTCCCCTTATAGGCTGTCAGGAAAGAACTGAAAGGTATGGGCATCAATGGGCATTTATCCATTATATCTCTTGTGTATTGTTTGTTTTCAGACCATGCACTTTGAAACTATGTTCCCACTAGGTAAAGATCATGGCTGTTATTTGCCATGACATGACAGCTGTCCATCAAAACCAGCCTGAAGGGTTTTTTTCTGGCCAAATTAGACTGATCTGCCAGATGTTGACATCCGGCACCTTTACCAAACCAATGTTCAGTGTCTGCACTACTTGTCTCCATTTACTATGTAGTGATGGCTGATCAGCTGATCAGTGAGTGTGCTGAGTAATTACAAAGAAAGCGGAAGAAAATGTACTAGGTGGGTACGACCCAGTGGTTTCAAAAACAATTATAATCACCGTAGCAAGTCGACCACTGTTGGTCAGATGTCACTAAAACATAACTTTTATTAAGATAATTTAATTAAAAATGTATATGCTACTAATAATCCACGCCTGTGAATGCTAACAAAAAAACACACAGTGCTATACAAAAGTAGAGTAGGGAGAGTATGGCCCAAATATAGATGGGAGGGCTATACAAGAAGGTAGAGACACAGGGAATGTGTGCCCTGCTCTAAGGTTGATATAATCTTTCCCTACCTTTTGGGGAACCCACCTCCTTAATAGGGTGGCCCCAACCACGGTGACGGTTCCTACTCTTAATAAAGTGCCCAGGAAAAAATAATAAACAGACAAACAAATAAAGGCCCTGTTCCACCAACAGATCTGACGACAGATTATCTGCCAAAGATTTGAAGCCAAACCCAGGAACAGACTATACAAAGAGAACAGGTCATAAAGGAAAGACTGGATTTCTCCTCTTTTCAAATCCACTCCTGGGTTTGGCTTCAAATCTTTGGCAGATAATCTGTCGTCAGATCTGTTGGTGTAATAGGGCCTTTAGTGTTCCAAATAGTGAGTCAAAAATCTATATACATTTATACATATATACACATATATACACATAAATAGATGGGTAATACGTCCATAAATCAGAATTCACAAGATATTTAAATACAATTTCACTTTGTTCCAAAAGCTTTACATCATTATGTGGATGAGTTATGTGGAGCAATTTACATCCACTAAGCTGGACTGAGGTACATTAAGCCCCTTTTTGTGTATTCTTATACAGTATATCATTGCAAAATCCTAAGACTTCATAAGCTTGTACTTGTTGTCAGAAACTTGCTGCGGGAAAATAGAAACTCAAGTAGTTTTGAGTGTAAAAGAGAATTATAAATGTAATATCTTGGTATGTAAAGTGGAAATCTCACGAGTCCGATTAACCTATGGAGTATGGTTTGTAGCATTATTTACTTCCAGCACCAGCTGTGTATTCAGCATCACTAGCTGTTCGTTTCTGTACAATGTATCCTAGTCCCTGTACACGTAGCTGTTAAATGTGTCAATATAGTCATGGGTTCACCATGTGTACTGTGCGCAGTCCTGGTTCACTAACCCCTAGTCCCTTTCTTCACATTGGTTGATGACCCAGCATAGACAGGTCATATGGCCAAAACAATCACTATAAGGTTATGTTCACACAGTGTATTTTAAGGCAGAAAAATACACCAGCTCTACAATAAATATAAGCCTTGTCTTTTATGCAAATAACTGCTTTGCTTCTCATTTTAGGGTAGCTTCAGACATACCGTATTGCAGCTGATTTTCTGCTTCGGATCCGCAGCAGATTTGACTAAATAAATGAACACATCATTAAAAACGCACTTGAAAATCTGCTGCGGATCAGCAGCAGCAGCAGCAGATTTGATGGTGCAGATTTGATGCTGTGTTCATTCATTTAGTCAAATCTGCTGTGGATCTGCTGCAGATCCGCAGCAGAAAATCAGCTGCGATACGGTACGTGTGAAGCTACCCTTAAGGTGTTTTGAAGTTTTGATCGGTTGGGGTACCAGTGCTGAGGTCCCTAAAGATCACTTGATATAGTAAGGAGAAGCATGTGGCTGTGTTCTTTACTCCACAGCTTGATCCTCAATACAACTCGTAGCAGGGGACAAGGTCCATTTAAAGGTGTTATCCAGCGCTACAAAAACATGGCCACTTTTCCCCCTCTCTTGTCTCCAGTTCAGGTGTGGTTTGCAATTAAGCTCCATTTACTTTAATAGAACTGAGTTCAAAAACCCACCCAATTTGGAGACAAGAGAGGGGAAAAAGTGTCCATGTTTTTGTATCGCTGGATAACCCCTTTAAGTCTACGAGTTGGATTAAGCAGCAAGGAAGCGCACTGCTACATGGTTCTCCTGGCTACATCTAACAATTAGTGAGGGTCTCAGCAGTGATACCCCAACCAATCAAAACTTTTCACATGTCTGTGTGACATATCACAGTAACACACCAGCAGTGCTAGCACTGGTTAAAAAGGTGATGCATAAAGGCGTTGATGAAAGGATTTTTTAGCACAGGCAGTTAGCCTTTCAGCTGCCATAAAGCACACACCATGCTGCACTCTGTAGACAATCCAGAAAAGATGCATGTGTGTCTAATATTCATGGCCGTTTCTAGGGGCGGGCGGGCCGGGCGACCGCACGGGGCGCCGAGAGGTTGGGGGCGCTGGTGGCACCCCCAGGACCTCACTTAGAGGCGTGTACTCCCGGCCGTCAGCCCGCCCGCCCCATCACCTGCTCCGACCCCTGTACCGCCCGCTGGACTAAAGCTCCGCCCCCCCCGAACAGCGATGAGCCGAACGCTCATCACCCAGCTGGCTGCTGCCGCCCCCTCCTCTGGGTCCTGGCCTGACCTCCCCATCACCTGCTCAGACCCCTGTACCGTCCGCCGGACCGCAGCTCCGCCCCCCGGACGGCACTTGACCGAGCCGAGCGCTCATTACCCGGCTGGCTGCTGCCGCCCCCTCACACATCGTCTCCCTCCAGCATATGACGTCATCTGACTGTGCTGAAGGGAGAAGATGTGTGCAGGGGCGGCGGCGGTCTGCTTGCTCCTCGCAGGCCGGAGGAGAAAAACAGAAAGGGACCCGCTCTATCTACTGAGGTGAGTATAATGTTGTTTTTTTTGTGTGTGTGTGTGTGTGTGTGTTTTGGGGGGTGAGGTGCAGAGCACAGGGGGAGGTTATTTATATGAGGACAGCATGGGGGGATTTTTTACTATGGGGGGCAGAGCACAGGGGGGGGGATTATTAATATCAGGACAGCATGGGGGGGATTATTAATATCAGGACAGCATTGGGGGGATTATTAATATGAGGACAGCATGGAGTGGATTATTAATATCAGGACAGCATGGGGGGGATTATTAATATGAGGACAGCATGGGGGGATTATTAATATCAGGACAGCATGAGGGGATTATTAATATGAGGACAGCATTGGGGGGATTATTAATATCAGGACAGCATGGGGGGGATTATTAATATCAGGACAGCATTGGGGGAGATTATTAATATGAAGACAGCATTGGGGGGGATTATTAATATGAGGACAGCACAGGGGGATTATTAATATCAGGACAGCATTGGGGGGATTATTAATATGAGGACAGCATTGGGGGGATTATTAATATCAGGACAGCATGGGGGGATTATTAATATCAGGACAGCATTGGGGGGATTATTAATATCAGGACAGCATGGGGGGATTATTAATATGAGGACAGCATTGGGGGGATTATTAATATCAGGACAGCATGGGGGGGATTATTAATATCAGGACAGCATTGGGGGGATTATTAATATGAGGACAGCATTGGGGGGGGATTATTAATATGAGGACAGCACAGGGGGATTATTAATATGAGGACAGCATGGGGGGATTATTAATATGAGGACAGCATTGGGGGGATTATTAATATCAGGACAGCATTGGGGGGATTATTAATATCAGGACAGCATGGGGGGATTATTAATATGAGGACAGCATTGGGGGATTATTAATATCAGGACAGCATGGGGGGATTATTAATATCAGGACAGCATTGGGGGATTATTAATATGAGGACAGCATGGGGGGGATTATTAATATCAGGACAGCATGGGGGGATTATTAATATGAGGACAGCATTGGGGGGATTATTAATATCAGGACAGCATGGGGGGGATTATTAATATCAGGACAGCATTGGGGGAGATTATTAATATGAAGACAGCATTGGGGGGGATTATTAATATCAGGACAGCACAGGGGGATTATTAATATCAGGACAGCATTGGGGGGATTATTAATATCAGGACAGCATTGGGGGGGGGGGGATTATTAATATCAGGACAGCATTGGGGGAGATTATTAATATGAAGACAGCATTGGGGGGGATTATTAATATGAGGACAGCACAGGGGGATTATTAATATCAGGACAGCATTGGGGGGATTATTAATATGAGGACAGCATTGGGGGGATTATTAATATCAGGACAGCATGGGGGGATTATTAATATCAGGACAGCATTGGGGGGATTATTAATATCAGGACAGCATGGGGGGATTATTAATATGAGGACAGCATTGGGGGGATTATTAATATCAGGACAGCATGGGGGGGATTATTAATATCAGGACAGCATTGGGGGGATTATTAATATGAGGACAGCATTGGGGGGGATTATTAATATGAAGACAGCATTGGGGGGGATTATTAATATGAGGACAGCACAGGGGGATTATTAATATGAGGACAGCATGGGGGGATTATTACTATGAGGACAGCATTGGGGGGATTATTAATATCAGGACAGCATTGGGGGGATTATTAATATCAGGACAGCATGGGGGGATTATTAATATGAGGACAGCATTGGGGGATTATTAATATCAGGACAGCATGGGGGGATTATTAATATCAGGACAGCATTGGGGGATTATTAATATGAGGACAGCATGGGGGGGATTATTAATATCAGGACAGCATGGGGGGATTATTAATATGAGGACAGCATTGGGGGGATTATTAATATCAGGACAGCATGGGGGGGATTATTAATATCAGGACAGCATTGGGGGAGATTATTAATATGAAGACAGCATTGGGGGGGATTATTAATATCAGGACAGCACAGGGGGATTATTAATATCAGGACAGCATTGGGGGGGATTATTAATATGAGGACAGCATTGGGGGATTATTAATATCAGGACAGCATTGGGGGGATTATTAATATGAGGACAGCATTGGGGGGGGGGATTATTAATATGAAGACAGCATTGGGGGATTATTAATATGAGGACAGTACAGGGGGATTATTAATATGAGGACAGCATTGGGGGGATTATTAATATCAGGACAGCATTGGGGGGGATTATTAATATGAGGACAGCACAGGGGGATTATTAATATGAGGACAGCATTGGGGGGATTATTAATATGAGGACAGCATTGGGGGGATTATTAATATCAGGACAGCATTGGGGGATTATTAATATGAGGACAGCATTGGGGGGATTATTAATATCAGGACAGCATGGGGGGGATTATTAATATGAGGACAGCATGGGGGGGATTATTAATATGAGGACAGCATTGGGGGGATTATTAATATGAGGACAGCATAGGGGGGGATTATTAATATGAGGACAGCACAGGGGGATTATTAATATGAGGACAGCATTGGGGGGATTATTAATATCAGGACAGCATGGGGGGGATTATTAATATGAGGACAGCATGGGGGGGATTATTAATATGAGGACAGCATTGGGGGGATTATTAATATGAGGACAGCATTGGGGGGGATTAATATGAGGACAGCACAGGGGGATTATTAATATGAGGACAGCATTGGGGGGATTATTAATATGAGGACAGCACAGGGGGATTATTAATATCAGGACAGCATTGGGGGGGGATTATTAATATGAGGACAGAACAGGGGGATTATTAATATGAGGACAGCATTGGGGGGGTTTATTAATATGAGGACAGCATTGGGGGGATTATTAATATCAGGACAGCATTGGGGGATTATTAATATGAGGACAGCATTGGGGGGGATTATTAATATCAGGACAGCATGGGGGGGATTATTAATATGAGGACAGCATTGGGGGGGATTGTTAATATGAGGACAGCATGGGGGGGATTATTAATATGAGGACAGCATTGGGGGGATTATTAATATGAGGACAGCATTGGGGGGGATTATTAATATGAGGACAGCACAGGGGGATTATTAATATGAGGACAGCATTGGGGGGATTATTAATATCAGGACAGCATGGGGGGGATTATTAATATCAGGACAGCATGGGGGGGATTATTAATATGAGGACAGCATTGGGGGGGATTATTAATATGAGGACAGCATTGGGGGGGATTATTAATATGAGGACAGCACAGGGGGATTATTAATATGAGGACAGCATTGGGGGGATTATTAATATGAGGACAGCACAGGGGGATTATTAATATGAGGACAGCATTGGGGGGGATTATTAATATGAGGACAGCATTGGGGGATTATTAATATCAGGACAGCATTGGGGGGATTATTAATTTGAGGACAGCATTGGGGGGATTATTAATATCAGGACAGCATTGGGGGGATTAATAATATGAGGACAGCATTGGGGGGATTATTAATATGAGGACAGCACAGGGGGATTATTAATATGAGGACAGCATTGGGGGGGATTATTAATATGAGGACAGCACAGGGGGATTATTAATATAAGGATAGCATTGGGGGGGATTATTAATATGAGGACAGCATTGGGGGGGATTATTAATATGAGGACAGCATTGGGGGGGATTATTAATATCAGGACAGCATTGGGGCAGATTATTAATATCAGGGCAGCATTGGGGGATTATTAATATCAGGACAGCATTGGGGGATTATTACTATGGGGACAGCACGGGGGGGGGATTATTACTAATTTGGATGCAGCACGGCGATTTATTACTATGGGGACAGCACAGGTGGCATTATTACTATATGGGGGCACAGCAGGGGATGCTACATACAGGGGGCAACCCACATACCTACTCACTTTACTGCACATGACACAAAAAAGTGGAAATTATAAAAGTGCGGAGCCTAAAAATGTTTGTCCGTCAGGTTCACAAAAGATCATCATGGTGGTCTGGGCCAGAAGGGGAGGAAAAGGGAACAAAGAAGACGTCACCTGTGAGTCACTGAATGACTTTTTTTTGCCCCACGTAGAAAAGGGTTGAATAACACTGCTCTATGCCATGATACACACACTGCTTCCCCCTAGTAACACCCGCACCCCCCTCCACATATCACTTACCTAGAAACTGCCCTGCTAATATTTATCTAGTTTTCTAAAATTGAAAAATAAACAGCTATGCATTTAAAGCAAGTAATAAGCCCAATAAATTACTTCATCAGAATATTATTAATTCAGTAGCAGATGTATCCCCTGTAAATTCTCATTGTGACCTTGTAACTTGATGTTTTTACCTGTCTTTTTATCAGTATTTTTTTGTCATTTTCCAGAAGCTGTCACTGTTCTGCAATATCAGCAATTGGGCAATCAGCTTAAATATAAGCAGTAAACATCACATTCTATGACCCACTACATATCGGGCTGGACTTTGCCTAGAGAGAAGCCATGCAGAAGTCTATCATTTTACTTTTTGTTATTACATATTACAAACTGGCTATCCATGGATTGGGTAAGTGTGTTAGTGCAAATTACCAGAAAAAATAATAATGGTGAAATCTAAATAAGGAATACATTTAGTGTTACAATCACAAAAGAGTTGAGTGTTCTGATTATACAACTTTTATAGTTTCCTTCTGTTTACAAGATTTGACAGTTCAGTTACTAGTTAGATGGATGTGAACTTAATTTGAATAATCAACTCCTATACAATGGACAAAATGTCAATCAAAACCATAATCATTATTATTTAATCACATAAAAAATACATAATCAGGAGTTTAAAATCTGCGACCATGCACACAGGAGTGACCAACACACAGGATAAATAATGTAAGGTATATAACGCAGCAATAGTAATTACATCAATAGCACAGAAGTCTGTAAACAATTCATACATTTGCATCAATCCCCCCAGTGTCGCACTACATAGGTCACATAGATTGCACAGTGCCCTGTAAACCAAGTTCTAACCCACAACGGGATGAATTAAAGTGATGGTACTGATAGCTGTAGTGTGGACGTGTGCACACCCATAATTATTTTGATTGACATTGTGTCCATTGTATATGAGTGGCTTGTCTTTTCAGCCTAGGACAAGCTGGTAGTGGTTTATACAGTATATTAATTTAAATAATGTATATGTCTGTATTTGCGTAGTTACTGTACAATCAAACCATTCACTCCCATTGTTAAAATTTCACCACCAGCACAGATGGGGATTCTTTACTGTAAGAGCAGTGAGACTATGGAACACTCACATGATGTTGTTATGGCTGATTCATTAAATACATTCAAGGGAAATAGATTTCCTGTGATAGGACGCTTAGCCAAGGATTATTCTGACTGCCATTGGAATGAGGAAGGAATTTTTCTCCCTGTGATGGGGGAATTGGCATCTGCCTCTGTTTTTGCCTTCAGCACATTAGTGTTTCTGTAGGTTAAACTTGATGGACTCTAGTCTTTTTTTAACGTTATTATCTATATAAATAAGATAAACAAAACTATTGTCAGTAACTCACCTGCCATGGCTCCAGCGGCGTCCTCCTCGGGCTCTGCTCCGGCGGACAATGCTGGGCCTCTCCTGCCGGAGTCAAGTGATCTCACGGAGACTCGACGGAAACCAGGGACGCTGCAGCTCTGTGTCACTGCTCGCAGCTGCCCAGTCTGTGCAGCTGAACTGCATCACACTCAGGCTGAGGGGCAGATCGCTCTGCCAATTGTCCTGCAGTGTTTTAGCTGCTGTGTGGCTGGATTCAGGAGGCCGCACCAGTAGTGAGCTGGTCCGGGCTCCTGATCTAGTATAAAGTGTAGATGTTGCCAGCACTAATTGCTGGCTATTAGTGTAAACTAGTGCCAGCTTTCCTTCTCCTTTCCCAGCGTTTCCTGTTCTTGTTCCCTTGCTATTGTTCTGCCTGTTTCCTGACCTCCTGCTTGACCTCTCACTATCTGCTCTCTTCCTGATTTTGGTACTGCATTTCCCGTTTGGTTTGACTTGGCTAGCTGACTGTGATCTATTGTGTTTGTCCCTCTCTGTTTTGTGTAGCACTTACTCAGTGTAGGGACCGACTCCGTGGTTGTCCGCAGCCGTTTAGGGCCGTCCGTGGCAAGAAGGCAGGGACATTGGTGGGGTCAAGCTTTAGGGACCACTGTCTCGTACTGTCCCTGTTTTACCATCCTGACAACCTGACATTTATTTTAATGAAATTATATTACAAAGTAATTTAACTAAAGCAATGTATTACCTTTTTTCCCCGAGCTCTGGTGTACCCCTTTAACTAGCCTACAAACCTACAAAGTCTCCTCTGTAGGTCTATTATCCCATTTATCTGTATACTTCTATGCCCAAGCTGAGGAACATCTCTATGTAGAAGTATGGAACTTGTTTTTAGTTGCACAAATTTGTGCAGCAAGTGTGCTAGGTGTCTTCAGAACCTATAGTGGAGAGTATGTACACTGGTCTCTCTGGTCATTGATCCTACAGCTATGTTCCCCACCAGATGTCACACAGCAGACAGCAGTGACTGAAAAGAACCAGCACAACAGTTTTTTCAGCCTAGAGGAGTAATAGTATGAAGAAGTGGGAGAAAGGAGGTGGGAAGTGGAGTGTGTGCAATATGTGCTATAATAGCTTGATACATTTTATTACTATTTATTTTTTTTACAGTGGTTAGGCTGGCATAAATAGTAAATAAACCTCTCATTACCTACAGCTGATTCCCAATTTTGCTGTTGAGTTGATGCCCCATCCCTGCTCAGTAGCACTTGCTTCTCTTGGTAAGTGCCCACTGAGCCAATCACAGGCTGAGATGGGTCAACACTGAAGCCAGTGATTGGCTAAGCAGACACTCCCTTGTGTCAAGATGAGACCAGGATGTGCTGAGCAGCGAGGACCAGGCACCATGAGAACAACAGTGTTGGTAGTCGGTGACAGGTCAACGCAGGATTTTTCTTGCTGTAAAAAATTGAAGTTTTTATAGACAAGCCCTTTGTGCTCTGCATGGTTTGGTAAGTTATTTATGTTTCTCTTTTAGAAAATGAGCTCCCGGAGGTGTCTAACACACAAACTCCAGGTAAACTTACAAAGATTAATAACTTATAGCTCTGCCTATAATGTTTTTTTTTTTTGTTTTACTGTATTTTCAATTCAGTGTTTCAATTTTATCTCATCTCTTCTGTAGTTCATTTATTTATATATTTTGTACAGTATTCTATTGAAGTCCAGCTTACTATGCTATTTTATACTGTTTTTGGTGACATACAAGCCAGATGAAGGCCATAAGGACACTCTTTGATTAGATATGAAAATGGAACCATATGGAGACATTAAAGGAGAAGTTCGGGGTCGGACATTTTTTTCAAAAGAGTCGGGGAGGAGGTGGCTGTACATAACATGCACTTAACTCCCCGGCTCCAGTTCAGGGGTCTCCTGTTCCAGTTCCCAGCCCCCCAGGCGGCTTTCTAGTTTGAGCGGCAGGCCCGGATTGGTAATCTGGTGGACCGGGCTAATGCCTGCTGGTCCGCAAAGATTGCCAATCCGTGGGCTGCTGGTTCCGCTGCAAACTTGCACCAGCAGCCCTCTGCAGTCGTCGTGAACAGCTATTCACACGGCTGCTCTGCCAACACTAAGGGGCAGTTCTGACATCACTTCCGGGATGCGCAGCAGAGGATCTAGGATGGCAGAGCAGAAGACGCCGCCGAGTAGGAAAAGAAAGGAGACGCTGCTGCGGGGATCGATGTGACAGGTGAATATGTTATCTTTTTTTTCACACTGGTGCTGCACAGCTGTGGCTGCACATTGTATAAAAGGGTATTACAAGGGTGTTACAATGGATGGGGGTGGCTATTCTTTATGGGCATATAACAATGGAGGGCTATTCTATATGGGCATATAACAACGGGGGGGCTATGCTATATAAGCATATAAGAAAGGGGGGGGCTATTCTATATAGGCATATAAAAATGGGGGGCTATTCTATATGGGCATATAACAAAGGGGGGACTATTCTATATGGGCATATAACAAAAGGGGGCTATTCTATATGGGCATATAAGAAAGGGGGGGCTATTCTATATGGGCATATAAGAAAGGGAGGGCTATTCTATATGGGCATATAAAAACGGGGGGCTATTCTATATGGGCATATAACAAAGGGGACTATTCTATATGGGCATATTACAAAGGGGGCTATTCTATATGGGCATATAACAAAGGGGGGACTATTCTATATGAGCATATTACAAAGGGGGCTATTCTATATGGGCATATAACAATGGGGGGACTATTCTATATGGGCATATAAAAAACGGGGGGCTATTCTATATGGGCATATAACAAAGGGGGGACTATTCTATATGGGCATATTACAAAGGGGGCTATTTTATATGGGCATATAACAATGGGGAGGACTATTCTATATGGGCATATAACAATAAGGGGGGTATTTTATATGAGCATATAACAAAGGGGGGACTATTCTTTATGGGCATATTACAAAGGGGGCTATTCTATATGGACATATAACAATGGGGGGACTATTCTATATGGGCATATAACAATAAGGGGGCTATTCTATATGGGCATATAAAACGGGGGGCTATACTATTTGGACATAACAAAGGGGGGATTATTCTATATGGGCATATAACAAAGAGGGGACTATTCTATATGGGCATATAACAAAGAGGGGGGCTATTCTATATGGACCAATAACAAAGAGGTGGGCTATTCTATATGGGCATATTACAAAGGGGGAGGACTATTCTATATGGGCATAAGTGTGTGGGGGGGATATTATATATGAGAATATTAAAAAGAAAAAAAACTATTCTAAATGGGCATATTGCAAAGTGTAGGGTACTATTCTATATGAGCATCTTACAAATGGGGGGAACTATTCTATATGGGCATCCCTCAAGCTTACAAACGGGGAAGGGGGGGGGGGGCTAGTCTATATGGGCATATTACAAAGAGGGGGACTATTTTATATGGGCATATTACAAAGAAGGGGACTATTCTATTTTGGGATGTTACAAAAGGAGGGCTATTATATATAAAGATCTTACAAAGTGGGTGGGGGACTTTTTTTTTTTATAAAGGGATGTTACAAAGAAGGACCCTTTGTACAGGGATGTTACAAAGAGGCCTATACTTTATGATGATGTTAAAAAGGGGGGGGGGACTACTATGTGGAGGCACAAACTGGGCCTAACTACATGCATGGGGGCACAGTGGGCGCAACGTTACTGAGTGAAGCAATACTTTTGGGGAGTTTGTATATAGATGTGGATGATGTTGGAGCAAGGAGTCTAAAATGTTTGTACGGTAGATCCTGCAGAGAGGATTCATTGCTGGAGAAGTCTTTATGATGCAAAAAAGTCAGTTGCAATTCATGAAGAGAAGAAGAGAAGACGCCTCCTGTGAGTAAGTGGCTGTAATTGCACCATAAGCACTCCATTTACATTTATTCTTTTCATTACCAGCTGAAGTTTCACAGTGACAGTCGCAGCACCGCCATGTATGTCACTCAGTTTGGGATATTGTTGCCTAGGCAATGATTACCAATTTTCCCATAGGGATAAAACGTAGCTTTTATTTCAATGCTTTTAATAATAGGACAGTATAGTGCTCGTGGTATTTATATACAGTGCTAATTATAAAAATAGTTGTGTTTGGGATACCGCAGTAACAGCATAAATTTGGTGTAGTGCAGGTATTGTGCTATATATATGCAGATCGGTGTGTACCCAGTACATGTATAGTACAGTGGGAAAGACAGTTAGGGGTAGGTTCACTACTCTTTCAATTGCCTTGGTTACACTCTACTGCAAATATGTATAATAGCACTTATGGGTTTGACAATGTAACAATGTTGGAAAAGTTCATGAGACTTCAGTGTGGATACATTGTTGTTCAGACCGCCGGCCAGTCTGGCAACAAAAGAGGAATGCTCGTTTACTGTAATGTACTTTTACTCAATGTCGTTTACTCAATTAGGCAGACATGCACTTCGGGGTTTGGCAGCAGGGAGCTTGCCTGATGACCCGGAATGTGCTGTTCTGCTCGATATTTTGAGTGGCGTGCACTACCGTATGGGGACCTGCGGGATAAATCCCGTGGCCACGGTGTGTGCCTTAGTCACTCTAATTTGTCTACACTCTATTAGGTAATCGCTACTACGAAGCTGATATCACATATTGGATTTGTCTGTCAGATCCTCAAACACTGGCTATGTTAAAATACCGTGCCTTTACTAGACCTAACTAGTTTCACCAGTACCACTGGCTTTATCAAAGCCAGTGGTACTGGTGAAACTAGTTAGGTCTAGTAAAGGCACGGGGAGACACGAGTATTTTTATAATTAGCACTGTATATAAATATCACAAGCACTATACTGTCCTATTATTAAAAGCATTGAAATAAAAGCTACGTTTTATCCCTATGGGAAAATTGGTAATCGTTGCCTAGGCAACAATATCCCAAACCTTGTACTATTACCTCCCATTAGGTAAGGATCAACTATCCTTATGTATGCCACTCAGAGCAGGAAAGGGCGGGGCAGGAGGTGACACTTCCGCTGGTAATGAAAAGGAGGATTATAAAAGTTTACACTGGACTAAAGGTCCTGCCACTCACAGATTCCCTTTAAGGGCATGTACATATCTAATCTATTGCGGATTTGATGCTGCTGAAATACATAAATATGCAACATCAAATCCACAGCAGATTATGTTATATCTTTATTTTCATGCCTTAATGGTGGGCATTCACATATTTAGGCTATGTTCACACACGTATGAGTCCAGCCGCATTTCTTACGCCGCCGTACATGTGTGGCTGAAACTACGGGCGTGGGAAAAATAGACATGCGGCCGGATGCATACGAATCGCGAACATACGCCCGTAATACAGTTATGCTTCCCTAGCTTGTTTCAAAGCGATCTGAGGCAGGTCTTGACATGTCAGCCCCGCTCAGCCAGTCAGTGGCTGGGGGGAATGGGGAAAGCAGACTCCTGCATTGGCGCAGGGGAGGGAGTTGCATGTTGTTATGTTCAGCCACCTCCTCCCCGACTCTTTTGAAAAAAATGTCTGACCCTTGACTTCTCTTTTAACATAAATTTTAGGAACTTTCTTGATGTGAATGCTACGTATAGTGTTAAAATGTGATGCAAACCCAGGCTTAATCTTAAAATGAGGAACAATATATGGGCTTATTTATTTATATATTAAAAAGTATGTGTCTCCTCCTTTTTTGCAGCTAATTCTTACTTTAGCTAAAAACATGAATAAAAAAACATTATACTGTGTAAATCTGTTTATAATATACATGTAAGGCTGGGTTCACGCTGTGTTTTTGCTGTCCGTTTAACACATCCATTTATTAGAAAAAAAACGGATGTATTTGCGTACATCTGTTTTGAACCTTTTTTTTTATTATGGAAGAACGAATCAAAAAAGATGCACGCAAATACATTAGTTTTTTCATCCTTTTTTTTACAATAAACTGATCCGTTAAACAGACAGCATGAACGCAGTGTAAACCCAGCCTAAGTCTTCTTTTCTCTTTTTTTTCAGACGTAGCCAAAGACAATACCAAAGATTTGTCTTACAAATCTTTGCAAAAGAAATTAAAGGTATAAGTGACATTACTTTTCTTTAGATTGATTACTTTCATAGCTTGTGCATTATGGCTGTATTATGCCTCTGTAAAGCCTCCAGTTTGTATGGATATCCAACTCAGCATCTGGTATACATAGAGGCATACCGTTTTATGTTATATAATAATGTTTTAAAACCAAATCTGTTATCCTCTGATTTCTAAAAAGTTACATATACATAGATGTTGGTGTAGACACGGTTCATTAAAAATGAGGATGGTTTTGATCAATGGTTTGTGTCAAAAGGGGTATTTATCCATTTTGATCAATGGTTTGTGTCAAAATGGGTATTTATCCATTCAAAAATACATGTCTTATTGCTAGAGATGCCACCACTTGGAAACATAGAGACATAGAAGACTGTCAGCAGAAAAAAAAACACCTGGTCCAGCTAGTCTGGCCTTTTAGTAATTCCTTTTTTATTATCTTAGCATTGGAGGTTTGTTCCAGTCATCTACTCTTTGGATGCCACTGACCACTAGGTACAGCTAGGTAGTCAGATCCATAGACTTCAGCCTGACTGCTTTCCAAATTAGACTATTTCCTGAACTTAAAAACTGATGTACAAAAAAGCCTTACTCACCCGCGGCAGGTAGCAGTGGTGCCCCCCTTCGGCTCCTTCCACTCTCTTCCTGCCGTGCACGCACATGAGTGATATCACTAGGGGGTCGTGCCCTCTTGCAATTGACAGTACCAGGAGCCAATAGCTCCTGACCCTCTGAAACACAATGCTGCATTTAACTATTTAATTACATGTGCTTCTGATTAGTGTTAGGTTAGATAAGAGTTGCCCAATGTCTTTGGTTCTGTTAAAGTTCTCTCTGGCAGAAAGCTATTGCTTCTGAATACAGTATATGCCTTACTGATTCTACAAAGTACCTCATTTGGTCTTTTTATAGGAATCTATTGTGTTTGGCTAGATTTACACTGCAGTTTTGCATCCATTTCAGTGTATACATTTTTTTACGTTTTATTTTATTGTACAAAAAAACATGGTCAACCCCTGTTTTTGTGTACAATAAAAAAAATAAAACTGATCCGCTTCGAACCTTTTTTTTCTTTTTTAAAATAATGTAAGTCAATAAAAAACGAATTCTGATGGATGACATACAATCTAGCTTTAATTATATAGTGAGGACTACTTTTTAAATTCTTATACTTATATATTATTCTTATTCTTATATAGTAAGGATTACTTTTTTAATACTTTCAGCAATTCATTGATCTTGATAAAGATCTCACCAACCTGACTCTGTCACAAATTAGCTCACTCATATGGTGGACACAGCAGGCCCTGAACAGTCTTCAGGGATATCAATTGAAAGGTACGTACTTGCATATACATTGCATAAAAAGCTATTTTTCTGTATATGGAGTTGATGACTAAAAGTATTTTTTACTTTCTTGGTCTAAAGTTCACTACAAAACTGTAATGTCAACCAACTGCACGATGCCGCTGGTGCCCACAAATGGTGGTTTGGTCTGTGCCTATTTTGATAGCGTTTACTACTGCAAACCCATGTGTGATCAGGTATGCATTATTTTTACATGTTACACAATGTTACACATCTTATATAAATGTCAGCAATCAATAGCTAAGGCTAGGATCTGTCTAAGATGAACATTGCATATGGAAAAAATACTCCTGTAGACTATCCATAACCCCCCAAAAAACAAAAGAGTGCCTAATTGGTCTGTATTCCATAGCTTTGCCTTTGCTTTTTAATATGACTATTTGCATTCCACATTTAATCGAACATCAAAAAATTACCTGTCATGCGGATCGTGCTGCATAATTCCCTTTCAAATTCCCAGCAGGTCTGTAGTCTACTTCTAAAGCGAGCGGTGTACCTTACTGCCAAAGCCCATAGACTTGCATTGTAATACACTCAGGTCGGGTTCACACTACCTAAAAATAACGGCCGTAGTTTGCACAACTATGGCCATTGTAACAAAATACGTCCATTGTTTTTACATAGTGTAAACCTGGTCTGAGTGTATTACAATGCAAGTCTATGGGGCTTACGGCACAGACTGCTCACTTTAGGAGTGGACTACAAACCTGCTGGGGGTTTAAAGGGGGTATTATGATGTGCAATCCAAATGAGAGGTACCTTTTAGGCTGCAGGACAAATGTAATACTGGAGACTAGTATGAATCTAGTCAAACAAAAGATTTTTTAAATTTCAAGGAAAATAGACACATAGATATGCTACCTTTTATATAGCACTATATGGTTATATCTACAAATTTTGATAAATACTTCTTGCCTTTGTTCTTAGGGCTATGATTTTTCATTTTTAAGAAAAAGTAGGTTGTATGAAACATGTGGACATCAAACAGGGTTTACTTGGACATCTCAGTATCCTGGTGGAAACAGACTGGCTGAATGTATAGGTAACTATAGAAATTATACTGTGTCCCTTTATTATTATTATGTTGTAGCAGGGGTATTACAACCTTTCATAGATATATTTTATGTATAATAAAATATATAATAGCATCCAGATGCTTCTACTTAACTTAACTGAGATAATTATAGGGTTCTATTCCATCTTAGAGAACAGCAGGTGTCCATGCATTGTTGACCCTAGGCATGTTTACTGGTACCGTACCTTACAGATCCCCCCCACACCACTCCCATGGTGGGGTTAGTAGTTTTTTAACTCCAAGGCCCAAAGATAATAAGATGAATTACTAAAAGGGCAGACTAGATGGACCAACTTCTGTTTTTCCAATGCTTACTTGTGGACGTTGGAGCCTCATACCACCCTCATGGAGTTTGTTTATGACAGTTTGAGCAGACACATGGATATTGGGTGTCTGCTGGGGGTCATTTTGCAGGGCTCTGGCAGTGCTCCTCCTGTTCCTCCTTGCACAAAGGAGAATGTAGCGGTCCTGCTCCTTCCCCATGTCTCCTGGTGTACTGGCCTGTTTCCTGGTATCTGCTCCATGCTCTGGACACTACGCTGACAGACACAGCTAATCTCTCGCCACGGCTCGCATTGATGCACCTTACTGGATGAGCTGCACTACCTGAGCACCTTCTGTGGGTTGTAGACACTGCCTCTTGCTAAATATAGGGGTGAGAGCAATGACAAAATGCAAAAGTGACCAACACAAGCAAAAAGGATGAAAACAGAGGAATGGCCTGTCGTCACCACGTGCAGAACCACTCCTTTATAGGAGTTGTCTTATTGCCCATCATTTCTACCTTTTGTCTGTGCCATTTGCACATAAGCAGAAGACATTGATTCACAGTCAGTGTAGACATTGTATTGTTTGAAATGTAACCTTATTTTTTGAGCAGTGTATATGGCTTTGGCAGGTTGACAGTCATAGGATCAGCCCTTTCTTTCGGAACCCTTAAATGTTATAACACATCAGATGTGATGCATTGATTATCTAGTTCAATGATACTGTATATCAACTATTGTTCTTCAATTTCAGCATCCGATATCGCCATAAGCGGAACCTCCTCCGCTTATTTCAAGAATAAAAAGTGCCAAGAAGTCCTCAGCTTGGGGAAAGAAGATAAATATATAGATGAGTTTATAAAAGAGCTGTATGAAAATGGTATAACAAAAAATCGCAAGAAAGACCTGAATATGTTTGTATGTGGATAATATTAAGGGAAAAGTACCAAAAAGAAATATTTTATATATATATATATATATATATATATATATATATATATATATATAGCAAAGTTTAATCAAATAAATGTTTTGCTACTAATTATACTAACATATAGACCTAGGCCCAGAGTGTAAAATATACTGTACACTGGTATAAACAGCAGCCAATCACTGCTCAGCTTTCATGTTACCAGAGCTGAAAGCTGAGCTGTGATTGGTTGCTGTATGTAGTTTACACCAGTCTATATTTTACACCCTTTGATAAATCGTCCTGCTAGTGTTTAGATTGTTATTTGCTAAAAATATTATTTATATGTGGACTTGTTTGAATTTGATGTTGGCCTATTTGTATTTGTTATGTGACCCCCCCCCCTGTTCTCTGTGAATGCACTTTGGGGTTGATTTCTTGAGTCTCATCACCAGCTTGTGAACAATGCCAATCACCTTTGGTATTAAATGGTTAACTATTTCATAAAATTAATAACAAGAAAAAAAAACTTATCTAATAGCAATAAATTATCTCCAATACATTGTGTTTTTACCTGTCTGAACACCAGCCTGCCATCAAATTTATTCTTTTCCAATTGACCCTGCAAGTTTTGATTTGACATCTGGTCTCAGCTCCTGAAGAACATGTAATCTGTATGGCTTACAGTGCAAACTTTTTGTAAGATACGTCATACTGTGGCACCAGTAGTTCCATATTAGTTAGCCTGGTTGACTTTCTAGGTCATTGCTTATAAATGGCTTGAACATTGTTCAATCTCACTTCACATGGTCTCTAGATGGCCCAAACTTTTCCTATGACATACAGTGGTTTCTAATCCCTTTTGAATCATTCTGTATATTACTTTTAAACAGACAACCTTTTCTCATATTTACTGATGTTTTTCAGGATCATGATGTAAATTTATTGGTTTGCTGCTCTTGCTCCATAATTGATTATGTGGTTCTTGTGACATAAGGTTTATTTGGTGATAGTAGGGATAATTCCATAAGACTGTGAATCTCTGTGCAGTTTTGATGGTTCTTTGACAGGTTAAAATGCTGGGAGATCTATGAACTTTAGTTTTACTACACAACCTGATGGAGTCGCATTCTACCTTTCTAGTCCTCATTATTTTGATGTGCATTAATTAAAAGAAGTTATTTTTCATACAATTGTCACTGGGGCTTTGGTGGAAAAGCCACTGTTGCTTTTGCTGTAGTGGTGGACCGAGCCTGGTGAGGTCTATTCTGAGGGTCCTATAATCTGGCAGGTCATTGTTTAAGATTTTTTGCAGCCAATGTGTTTTCAGATTGTGCTCCCTATAACACAACCACCCCAGGGGGTATTATACAAGAGGGAGGTGATTGTGGAGGGGGCACACTCTACATGCATACTTACTGTAATAATACAGAATAGCCCGTAGCAGTCCATACAGTTCTAAGTAATTCGGCTTGCTTCAACAGCTGCCAGTGGAGATGACTACTCACCGTTTTACTAGATTATAGGATTGTAAGTGATCAAAAAGTTGACTTGTTATGAAGAACCTTCTAAAGAAAAAAACTTGGTGCATATTAATTAGAATGTAGGTATTTGTCTGCCTGTAGCTTGGTATATTCACCTTTAAGAGTTTATTGGGAATAGAATGTCCTGACACAATTGTTTTGTTTGTAAAAGCTTTAAAGGTTGACATAGTCATTACTGCAATACAGCAAATGCTGAGAGTTATTTCTCCACTCAGCAAGTGGAAATCACATGATGTTCTTCTAAAGAATTCTTAGTCATTGGTAATATAGGGCCTTATATTTCACAATCTGTGTGCTCTCCATGTGAAATAAGTGCAATTGACCTTGAAGAAGAAAAGAGGTTTTCAAGAATGCTGCTGATTTAGTATTTTGTTGAAAGATTTTTCTTTTTATTTCAACTTACTGGATTCAGAGAAAAACAACACTAAAGTACTAATAAAGTTATTGTCTTGCAATGATATTGCATATAGACATAATATTTTTCTAGGTTTGAAATTATCTGTTTATAACAAAGATAGTCACATGACACAAATGAGATAACAATTCACATTTACAATATGTCTACTGTAGCTAAAATTATTTAGTAAAGGCCCCTTTACTTTTTAGGATGTTATAGAGCTTAGAAGTTTAGCAGCAATTTTTTTCCCATTAACAGCAGCGACAATCAGGTAAAGATACAGGAGACAATTAGGTACATAACAGGAGGGAAAATCAGGTACGGCAACAGGGGATAGGGACAACTATCAGGTACAGTAATAGCTGTGACTATAGTGGGGATAGGCAAGACTGTTACTTACAGGGGACAGGGGTGACTATTAGGTACAACAACAGGAGATAGGGAGGACTATCAGGTACAGTAACAGATGACTATATGAGGTACAGGCAGGTACTAGCAGGTACAGCAACAGAGGACATGAATGACTAGTAATTACAGCAACATGGGACAGGGATGATTATTAGTTACAGCAGCAGGGGACAGGGATGACTATTTGTTATAGCAACAGAGGAAAAGGACTACTATTAGGTGAAGCAACAGGGGTCAGGGGCAACAATGAAGGTAGGAAGGGGAGAATTTAAGTGTTTGTGCTTACTGCACTGTGCCAGTGCTGCAATTCTCTACTGGAATTGAACTCCTCCCACACACATCGACAGAGACAATGAGTGCCAGAAGAACTGGCAGAAGCCTGTCTCACTGTGATTGGTTCACCTGTAATGATGGACAATTTTCAGCAATCTCTGGCCGAGGCAAATGGTGATAGGTCCCTGGCCGATTGCCAACACCACCCACAGATGTCACTCAGATTTAAATGAAACTCTACTCTGATAGTTTACCTGACGAGATGTGCAGCAACCCTGGGATTACATGCACGTGAATCTGCGTCAAAAGATTAAACATTTAGTACTGAGTCTGTCACATGTGTTACTTCTAAAACAAGAAGGTGGTAGGGAAGCATTGAGCAATTATAGGCAGAAGAATAAATTGTATAAACAAATAAAAAAAGCAAAAATTGCAACAGAAAGAAGGATTGCCACAGAAAGTAAAAAGAATCCAAAAATGTTTTTCACCTTTATAAATAATAAGAGACTTAAAACTGAAAATGTTGGTCCCCTCAAAAATAATCTGTGTGTAATGGTGGAGGGGGGAGAGGAAAAAGCCAATCTACTAAATACTTTCTTCTCTACTGTATTCACAGAGGAGAATCCCATAACAGATGACATGACTAGGGATAATGTAAATCCTCCCATAAATCTCCCCTGCCTAACACAACAAGAAGTGGGGCGATGCCTTAAAAACATTTAAATCCATAAGTCACCGGGCCCAGAAGGCATCTATCCCAGAGTCTTGCAGGAATTAAGTACTGTGTTAGACAGACCCTTATTCCTAATGTTTAAAGATTCTATAATGACAGGGATTGTTCCACATGACTGGCTGTGGTACCAATATTCAAGAAGGGGTCAAAGTGCGATCCTGGAAACTATAGGCCAGTGGCGTAGCTATGGGGGGTCGTAGCAGTCGCCATGGCGACTGGGCCCCTAGCTGGGGGGGGGGGGGCCCGCCGACCCCTTTCTCCCTCCCACCACTACTACTACTTTTTTCAGGCAGCGCAGCGGACACTCTTCCTTCCATGCCCCCATGCTTCCTAAGAAGATGCTGGGGGCCTCAGCCAGACTGAAAGCCACTGCTGTCTCAGATGGCAAAATAATGTATTGACTGTGTGCAGCAGCGATTGCTGTTGGCCCGACCCCATTACATGCTGGAGGAGGAGGAGGAGGAACATACTGGAGGAGATCTGCTGCACATGGCCTTACTGTGGCTGCCAGTCCCAGGAGGATCAGTGGGGAGAGGAGGAAACAGCATACAGGGGGCATATACATGTCCCTGTATGTATATATATATATATATATATATATATATATATATATATATAAAACTGTATGTGTACATGTATGTATGTGCCTGTGTGTACAGCAGGTATGTGTGTGTCTCTGTATGGGTATATATGTGCTTGACTATATGTGCCTGTGTATATGTAATTGTATATGTGTCTCTCTATGCATTTTCATGTCCTTATGGGAATGTATGTAAGTACCTTTATTTACAGCATGCGTTTGTATATAGTATATATGTTCTTGTCTGTATGTGTGTATGTGACTGTATGGGTCTCTATGTATGTATGTGCCTTACAGTATGTGTGTATGTCACTGACTGTATGTGCTTATGTGTACAGCATATGTGTGTCTGTCTCTGTATGTGTATATGTGTGCCTGACGTGTGTATATGTGACTGTATGAGTCCCTATGGATGTATGTGCCTGGGTTCCATATAGTTCCACCGCACTGCGCCCCCTTCCCCTGTTAATCACTCTTATGACCACAAGCTTAGTTTTGCTTGCAGTCACAAGAGCGGGCTCGGCTTCCGGGGGTGTCCTGTCCTATGCCCGGCAGCACGTGCATCAGTGAACTCCCTGTGCGCTTGGGCTCCTCATTTAAGGCACAGGAAGCACACGTTAGAGAAGCTCCCTGTGCTGGAAGCCCCAGCCCTGGCGCACAGGGAGTTCACTGATGCGCGCGCTGCCGGGAATAGGACGGGAAACCCCTGACAGCCGTGCATTAGCTGGGGACAGATCAGAAAAAGAGGGGCTCAACGGGGGTGCGGGTTGTCAAGTGAGTTGTGTTTTTGTTTAATTTTCTTAAATCTGCTTTGCAAAGAGGGAAGAAGGGTCCATCTATAAGAAGGAGGGGCAACATGCAGTGGGGGCCATCTATAAGATGGGGAGGAGGGGGCCATCTATAAGGGGGGGAAGAGGGGGCCATCTATAAGGGAAGGATAGGGGGCAATCTATATGGAGGGTGAAGGGACCATCTATAAGGAGAGCAACATGCAGTGGGGGCCATCTATAAGGGGGGGAGAGGGGGCTATCTATAAGTGGCGGGGGAGAAGGGGCATCTATAAAGGGAGGAGAAGGGGCCATTTATAAGAGAGGGGGGAACTATAAGTAGAGGCAACATAGGGGAGGGGGGGTCATCTATAATGAGGGGCAACATAGGGGAAGAGGGGGCCATCTATAAGGGGGGCAACATATGGGGAGAGGAGGCCATCTATAAGGGGACAACATGGGGGGGGCATCTATAAGAGGATAACATGGAGGGGCATCTATAAGGGTGACAACATGGGGGCCTTCTATAAGGGGAACTACATGGGGGGCTTTCTATAAGGGGAACAACATAGGGGGCCATCTATAAGGGGGACAACACAGGGGGAGCCATCTACGAGGGGGACAACATAGGGGGCCTTCTATAGGGGGAACAACACAGGGGGAGACATCTATAAGGAGGACAACATAAAAGGACCATCTATAGATGGGCATGTGTTAGGGGGACAACATAGGGGCGCCATCTATAAGGGGGACTGCACGGGGGGCGTATATAATAGGGCATGCATGGAAAAGGGCATCTACTATAGTGGACTATACAGTGGGGCCATCTATAAGGAGGGCCCACAGAGAGGAGGGCTATATACTATAGGGGATGTGCACAGGGTGTAATCTACTATAGGGGGACTACACATGGGGGGGCAAATACTATAAAGGGGTCACATAGAGTCAGTCTACCCACTAAATGAGGGTTTAAAGGGGCCAGTACAGATGTGCAGTTAGTATAGAGATGAGGATGGTGCCAGAGTGAGGAGCCTAATAAGTCTGTCTGGCAGATTCTGTGGATTTGTGACGGAGAAGTTCTCATAATGGCCCAAAGCAGAAGAAGAAGAAAATTAAAAGGGAAGAACTCCAATCGGAGAAGACATCCCCTGTGAGTCACTGGATATAACTGCACTGTAATGTAAATGTGGTACAGAGCCTGTGTAGAGCTGCTTCCACCTCTATATGAGTGGGTGAGGTGATAGTGATCTGTGTACAGTGGATGTTATTCAGTAGCAGTGTTAGTGTTAGTCAGTATGTGGTGGTATTAGTCAGTATGTGGTGGTAATATTTGTTACTTTTATCTGGTACTGTGTTTTATTGGTCTTAGTATACTGGACTTGGTCAGTAACAATATGGTGGTGATGGTAGTGGTGTGGCAGTATTATTTCCCCCTTGTTTACTGGTATTATTGGTAATATTGGTCTCAGTATACAGGATTTGGTCAGTAACAGTATGATGGTAATATGTATGGTGATATTATTTTCTCTTCCTATATACTGGTGTTATTGGAAATATCTGTCTTGGAGTATATATATAGCAGTAGCATCACTTGGTCGTGAAAAGGGGGGGCCCAAGTTGACCTCTCGCACCAGGGCCCAGAATACATTAGCTACGCCCCTTTGCAAATGGGTAAGTAACTGGTTGAGTGATAAAAAACAGAGGGTGGTCATAGATGGAACATACTGTGATTGGGTAACAGTTACTAGTGGGGTACCGCAGGGGTCAGTGTTGGGTCCACTTCTTTTTAATATGTTTATTAATGACCTTGTAGAGGGGCTACAGAGTACAGTCTCCATTTTTGCAGGTGATACTAAACTGCGTAAAGTAATCACCTCAGAGGAGGATAATATCATATTACAGAGGCATTTTGAGAAGCCGGAGCCTTGGGCAGATAAACAGCAAATAAGTTTAATGTGGATAAATGTAAGGTTATGCATTTGGGCCATTGAAATAATAAGTACAGTTATGTTCTAAATAATAAAACACTTGGTAAAACTGCTTCTGAAAAGGACCTGGGGTTATTGGTGGACAGTAAACTCAACTTTAGTGATCAGTGCCAGGCAGCAGCTGCCAAGGCTAATAAAATAATGGTGTGCAGCAAAAGAGGCATAGATGCTAAGGATGAGAACATAGTTTTGCTTCTTTATAAATCACTGGCCAGACCACAAAAGAAATACTGTGTACAGTTTTGGGCACCGATATATAAGAAGGACACAGCTGAACCTGAGTAGGTGCAGAGGAGGGCAAATTCAGGGAATGGGTGGGTTACATTACCAAGACAGCTTATTAAGCTTGGGGTTATTTAGTCTAAAAAAAAGACATCTTAGGGGTGATCTAATCACAATGTACAAATATATCAATGGAAAGATCTTTGTAGTAATCTTTTTACTCCTAGGTCTGTAAGCATAACAAAGTGGCATCCTCTATGGAAAGAAGGTTTTACCATCAGCACAGATGCAGATTCTTTACTGTAAGAGCAGTGAGACTATGGAACTCTTTGCCACATGATGTTGTCATGGCTAATTCATTAAATAAGTTCAAGGAAGGCCTGGATGCTTATCTTGAAAAATATATTACAAGTTATGGGCAATAGATCTCTGGTGATAAGTTGATTCAGGGATATTCTGATTGCCATCGAAATCAGGAAGGAATTTTCTCCCTGTGATGGAGCAATTGTCATCTACCTCATAGGGTTTTTTGCCTTTCTCTGGATCAACACAGTAGGGTTTCTCTAGGTTGAACCTGATGGACTCTTTTCTTCTTTCAACCTTATTAACTATGTTACTATATTACTAGCAATTGCACAGCAATCTTTCACATTGATGGCAAAGAAGAGAACCCTTTCTCAATGTATATGAACTCCAGAACCAGGCTCTAATGAGGATCTCTCTATCTGTGGACTACATGCATATATAAACCTTTCTTCTACCCATTGGTCATCAGGGGAACAGTGCTAGTGCACTGTAATACTCCCTATAGTGTGGACAGCACAGATTCAGTTGCATATGTACCACCCATGAACAGGACAACCAACTTAAAAAAAACATACTTTGAAGATTTTACATGGCAGAACAATAAGTTAACACAGTAAAACATACATTTAGCACAGATAGCCAGGTGAAATTGATATTGAGCAGCTTCCATCATATGCCAATGATCTTTCAATAATGTATCTCCCAAGCCATCACAGACTACACATTGGGCATCTTTAATTTCCATAGGCTTGTTTGTGCTTTGACCTCATAATTATGTAATTTCTTATGTACCAACTCAGTGTTGTATTTCAGTTGAATTTGCTACACAGTCCCATTTAATGATAAAACTGGCAGGTGTTTCCTCCTCCATAAAATGAGAATTCCTGAAGGTAGTAATACCAAGAAATACATTACTAACACAGTGAGCAGAATAAGTAAAACAATAACCCATGGTTCCAAGATCGTAGACGTCATAGTTTTTTAAATTAGCCAAGAACCTGTAGAAAAGAAGATAACAATGTCACCTTTATACTTTCTTTGGCATAAGTATTATATAATATAATCCCCAAAATAATGACATAACAAAGGGAGAGTTACAGGCTGAAATGATATCCAAGCCTTTATGTCTTAAAGGAGAACTGTTACAAATATAATACATACATTATACATATAATACATGCAATATAAAATCAAGTGAATGAATAGAAATATGGTATATAAAATGCCCCGAATATGATATCTATGCTAGATAGACCATTGTGTAAACGACCGTCCTGGAGGGGGATGGGGCAATTGTTGGCAATTACTAGTGTGGTGGGCCGGTAGCCGGTGTCTGGAGTGGTGTTAGACCCACCCTAGACTGTTGGTACCGCCACAGCACAGAAAGAGAGGATAGCCCAAATATACAAAGATGTGTAGGTGCAGGTGCTCAAAGAGTATACCAGAGTCCAGTGCGTTTGACAAAAATAGAATACATTACTGGAGAGTAACTTGGTGCAAACTGTACACATGATGGCAGTACAGTGGAACAGTACTAATTAGTGATGAGCGAGTACTAAAATGCTCAGGTGCTCATTACTCGAGACGAATATCTCCTGATACTTGAGTGCTCGTTTGGAGTAACGAACCCCATTGAAGTCAATGGGAAACTCAAGCATTTTTGCAGGGGACCCAAGTTCGGTAGAGGGAAGGTCGTGTGAAAACCTGTCAACCTCACAAAATGATGGAAACGCAACGGAAATGAACAGGAAACAGCAGGGGCAGCATGTACGGATGCCTCATAGGCTGCCTAATCGAACCATTATGCTAAATTCTAGACAACAGCCTGGTTAAAACAGAGGTAGGCATATGAACCACCCAAAAACTCAGCCTGACACAGCATGGCAGTGAGAACACAGGGAACCATTAAAACAGAGGTAGCATATGATGACCCACCCAAAAACTTTACCTGACACAGCATGGCGGTGAGGACACAGAGAACTATTAAAAACAGAGGTAGAATATGAACCACCCCAAAATTTAGCCTGACACAGCATGGCCGTGAGGACACAGGAAACCATTCAAACACAGGAAGCATAAGAACCACCTAAAAACTTAGCCAGATACCACAGACCCAGTGAAAGACCTTGTCAATCCTGCCTTCAAAAAGGCTACAACAGCATCCAATGAAGGATAGAAGCTACTGGTGAAAGGCCTTGTCAATCCTGCCTTCAAAAAGGCTAATACAACATCCAAGGAAGGATAGAAGCTACTGTTGAAAGGCCTGGTCAATCCTGCCTTCAAAAAGGCTACAACAACATCCAAGGAAGGATAGAAGCTACTGGTGAATGGCCTGGTCAATCCTGCCTTCAAAACTGCTAAAACATCCAAGGAAGGTAGAAGGTGCTGTTCAGCAGTTTGAGCACCGCCTGTTGGCGCTTACCTACGGCACTGCTGCTGCACCTAAAACTAAAATAGCCGGATTATGGCTAGATTTAGCCTCACGACCTCATGCAGTTGTGCTTGAGAGGCATATCTTTGGAGGTAGGGACAAAGAATAACAATACAGTCTTCTTTAGAATCCCCGGAATTTGATTTGCTCAAATGAATACACTTTCAATCCTTTAAAGAGTATCTAAGAGAGAGCAAGTTAAAAAGACCTGGTCAATGCTGCCTTCAAAAAGGCAGATACAACATCAAGGAAGGATAGAAGCTACTGTTGAAAGGCTTGGTCAATCCTGCCTTCAAAAAGGCTACAACAACATCCAAGGAAGGATAGAAGCTACAGTGAAAGGCCTGGTCAATCCTGCCTTCAAAACCGCTAAAACAGTCAAGCAAGGATAGAAGCTACTGGTGAAAGGCCTGGTCAATCCTGCCTTCAAAACGGCTAAAACATGCAAGGAAGGTAGAAGGTACTGTTGAAAGGCCTGGTCAATCCTGCCTTTAAAAAAGATACAACAACATCCAAGGAAGGATAGATGCTACTGTTGAAAGGCCTGGTCAATCCTGCCTTCAAAAAGGCTACAACATCGAAAAAAGGTAGAAGGTACTGGTGAAAGGACGGCAGAGGACACCCGTAAGATGACATCCACAAAATGGACAAGACAAGGATGCTAAATTGAATTTCACTATGAATTTGACTGTAGCAGTTGGGGTAACATTCCCGGCATCATGTGCCTCCCCACTTCTCCCCCCACTGCTGTTTTGAGTTTGAATTTGACTTTGAATTTTACTGTAGCAGTTGTGGTAACTTTCCCTGGTTGACTTGCGGAAATGCGCACAGATGCGGTGCACCTTGGTGAGAAAGTCAGCCAAATTGGGGTAGGTTTTAAGGAACGGCAGCAACACTAGGTTGAAGACGTGGGCCAGGCATGGTACATGTGTGAGGCTGCCGAGTTGCAGAGCCGCCACCAGGTTCTGCCCCTTGTCATACGCAACCTAGCTCACTGCTAATTACCCTGTGTAATTAGCGGTGAGCTTGGATATGGCTTCAATAAGACATAAATAAATAAATAAAAAATTATAAACGTCAGCCTGTCAGTGCTGTCAGTTGACAGGCGGGTGTGCTTTTTAGTGACAGATGACGCCATCAGCTGCACTGACGACCCGTTCTGACAACAAGCTAGGGGCAGGGCAGCCCAGCACCTCCAGGTCAAACTCAAACTCAAAATCTAATCAGCATTGGGGAGAAATGGTGAGTCACATCAAAGTTCACTGCTAATTGCCCTGTGAAAGATGGTCGTTGCATATACTATATACTATATAGCTGCAGTTACCCACAGATTGTATACGGCAACCTCCAGAAACTAGTGTGACCTGTATATTTTCTTATTTCTTCATTTATGACTGCAGTCACATCACAACTCACTGCTAATTGAACTGTTAAAAAGATGGTGGTATATACTATATAATAGTAATAATAATATAATAGTACTAAGCACTTCTTAGGGGTCTGTATGCTGTCCCCTTTCTGCCAGCAGGCGATCACCACAGTGTGCTGCTACAATCTTGGTAGCTGCACTGCATGTCCCAGCCAGCAGTCTGGAGTCTGACTTTGAGCATAGTGGAGGTGCTCGTGCCTGGGGCCTGGGCGAGGGGACTGACAGAGCCAGCATGTGACACAGGGGAAGGAGCACTAACTAAGTGAACGGCCTTGGTTCCACTGAGTGGGGTGTTTAGCACTCATATGCCTACGCATGCTGGTAGTGGTTAGCCTGGTAGTGGTGGCTCCCCTGCTGATCCTGGCCTGGCACAGGTCGCACACTACAGTCTGTTGGTCATCCGCAGTTTCTTTAAAGAACCCCCAGACTTGCGAACATCTAGGCCTGCCCACGGGAGTTTAACTCTGTGAAAGAGTTGCTGATCTACTCGCTCTGGCCCTGCTTCTCCCTCTGCCCACCCAGTAGTGGATTATAATAGGGGCGTTCCGGGAGGCAGCCCGGGGCCCTGAGCTCCTGGGGGGCCCATGACCACCCAAAAAGATTTATACTTTCAGTGGTGTACTGTCTCCTGGCTACACTTCCGCCATGATTTTCAAAAAATCAGTTTTTTTATGGCAATTTTGCACAAATCAGGACTTCATGACATTATCTATACTGTACTATGAACGCCAGGCTAGTCCGCCATAGTTACAGTGGGGTGGGGGGGCCCAGGCTTGGTGAACAGCCCGGGGCCTATTGTAAATTTAATCCGCCCTTACCACCCATCTTCCTCTTCCAACCTGTCCTTTGGCTGAACTTGACTCCCCCTTGGAAGCACTGTCACTAGGCTTATCCACCCAGCTAGGGTCAGTCACCTTGTCCTCATCCACCAGCCCTTCCTCCAATTCTGAATCCCTCCTTTCCCTGGAGGGATCAGACTGTGGGGAAGGAGGCTAAGCTTCTGGAGCAAGGGTTCCACTGCCTTGGCTAGCGTGGGTGGACTGCGTGGAAGACTGGGTGGTGGATACGTTTCTGGACACATTATCTGCTATCCAAGTCAGCACCTATTCACGCTGCTGCGGTTTCAATAGTGGTGTACCCTGAGAATGTCTGCGGTGTGCCACTGCTCCCTCCTCAACGGGTGCTGCTGTGTCACCCTGCCCAGAATCACGGCCTCTGCCCACTGCATCTCTTGGAACCACCATCGCTTGGGCTCAACCATTTTATGGACATTGCACAGTCAAAACTGAGATAGCTGCACTACAGATCACAGCAAGCCAAGAAAATGTATTACTCAGACTACTTTTGGAGGTAGTCGTATAGAGTCTGTGTGTAAGTGCTGCTATATGGTGTATAGCAGCACTTACACAGGGCAATTAGCTGTGAGCGTGGATATGCCCACAATACAGAAATAAGAAAATTTACTGGTGGTCAGGTTCCACTAGTTTTTGGACGGCTGTGGTATGCAATCTGTTGGTGGCTGCACCTGTACACTCTGTGACACCCCCTTTACACTGTGCAAGCCATAGTGAACTTAGATATGGCTCGAGTAAGAAAGACAGAAATCTGGAAATATACTAGTGGTCCCATTAGTTTTTTGGGGCTGTGGGATACAATCTGTTGGTGGCTGCATCTCTACACTCTGTGACACCCCCTTTACACTGTGCAAGTAGTAGTGAACTTAGATTTGGCTTGAGTAAGAAAGATAGAAATCTGGAAATATACCAGTGGTCCCACTAGTTTTTTGGGGGCTGTGGGAAACAATCTGTTGGTGGCTGCACCTATACACTCTGTGACACCCCCTTTACACTGTGCAAGCAGTAGTGAACTTAGATATGGCTTGAGTAAGAAAGACAGAAATCTGGAAATATAATCGTGGTCCCACTAGTTTTTGGGGGGCTGTGGGATACAATCTGTTGGTGGCTGCACTTATACACTGTGTGACACTTCCTTACAATGAGCAGTGAAGTTCTATGCAAGTGTACTACAAATCACAGCAATACAATGTACTACAGCAGTACCACCAGCCACAAAATCATAAAAGAGTGCTGAGCACTTCTTAGGGGTGTGTGTGCAACATCTAATGTCCCCTTTCTGCCAGCAGCCGATCACCACAGTGTGCTGCTAAAATTGTGGTAGCTGCACTGCAAGTCCCAGCCAGCAGTCTGTAGTAATACAATTTAAAAATTATTTGAAGCCCTTACAAGGGCTTTTTGGTTGTTTCGCTAGTATTCCCTGCCTACTGGAACGCTAATTCCCTCCCTAACGCTCTTCCTGACCAGCAGCAGCTCTGTCCCTAATCTCTTCCAGCGTGCATGTGAGTCGAGCCACGGCGGCCGCGGTTTTTGTATGGCAGGGTCATCTGATCTGGCCAACCAATCGCTGCTTTCGACATGTACGGGTCCCACGTGATCGCAGGATGTACGAAAGAGTTTCCTGCATGTTTATTGACTGAGAAATAGCACCCAAACTTACAGAACACAGATAATGAGATTTTCTCAAGTATCGCAAGATGCTCGTCTGAATAACGAGTACCATCGCGTACCCTAATACTCGAACGAGTACCAAGCTCGGACGAGCATGTTCGCTCATGACTAGTACTAATCTTTACAGAAAACTTAGGTGCGGACAGATGAGATAGAAATGGTACTTGTAGTAGTAGTTGTTTTGGAGTAGAGAGAGGAGAGAAGTTGTCAGAGGGGCCCTGCCCAATGTAGTAAGTGTACTCTGCCAGAACAGGTGAAGTAGTAAAAGAGATGTAAGAGAATACTCATACTCAAGGATGACTTGCTGTCTCTGACCGCCTTAAGCCCCCTAGTTGCGGGCTACCCATCCTAGGTGGGTAATATGAGTCCCAGTCGTCAGTTATCTGGGTTAAGCAGACTTCCAGGATTTCCCAGTCGTCCTGCACTGCACAGTGGGATATGTTGACATACTGTAACTTTGTCACACTGGGATCAGTTCCCATTGCTTCAGGTAACTACCCTGCACATTACTGGCATGGGCAAGGTGTTCCATGTTTAGCTTTTCTCCCATTTGTAGAGCTTAGCACTGCATAGTTGTTGTAGGGTTCACAAGAAGAACTTTGTGGCCGAGCTTATCCTCACACATCCACTCACTTGGACCTTCAGCCACTAACTAACTCACTTCCTCCCACCAGAAACTAACTGCTCCTACAGGGGCTATCTTAAGCCTCCTGTGAATGGTGGGGCTGAGTGTGTATGAGAAAGAGAAGACAGGATAGGATAAAGGAAGTACCCGCACTTGTAAGTGGTCGAAACATAAGACATACATAACATAGTTAACCCTTGTACCTTCAGATGGCTCTTTACACATACAATATAAATAGTAAATACCAGTAGTGACAACTAATGGGGAAAACACAATAGTACAGTGGCACCAACTCCTACTCGTGTGAACCTGATGGAATTACTTACTCAGGAGCCAAAAACCAGCAACCTGTGCTAGGACACCACACTACCACCAGAAATCATGGGAACTTGCTCGGATCACTGGTTCTACTGTGCACCACTTTTATCTGCAAGCATGGTTGCAGACTGACTGGGTTCCATGCCATGTCCAGGCCATGTCCACACAACGTATATTTTCGTAAAAGTACGGCTGTTGTTGCCGATTGCAACAACGGCCGTGATTAATGCGAAAATATACATTACCTTGCCATCTATGGAATCCTGGCTGGAGAGTATACACATAATATACGGTCCGGCCGGGATCTCTAGTGGCACCATAGTAAACTGACACTGAATAGCGACCACAGAAAACCCTTTCAGTGCACATAGTGGAGCGAGTGGCGCTCCATTGTGTGCAGTGAGGAGTTGTGATGTGGACGCGCATGGATGTGCCCGCATCAGAAATCTATGGCACTAAAGATCATCCGGATGGAACTTTTATTAGGGGAGGGGATTTTTTATTAATAAAAATACTTTTTTTTTAATAGTATACAATAACTTTTAGTCCCCCTGGGGGACTTTCAGTATAACTGCAGTGATTTTCCATAGAGACCACTGCAGTATACTTTATACAGTAATGATCGATTAGATTATTGCTGTATTACTCTAGTCTGCAGCAGACTAGATACATCGATTGCCGAGCCGGGATCAGTGTCAGTGAGGCGCTTGGTACCGGCTCGGTAAGAGAAAGGATTTCTCCTCCGCGATCGCATCGGGGAGATCCCCCCACTAGACACCAGGGAAAGGGGGAAATAATACATTTAAATTCAGCTGACTGGACCACACCCGCTAATAGCTGTGGTCCCAGGCTACACATAGCCCGCACGACTCCTCTCTGAACCCCCCTTAACGAATCAGGATGTAAATGTACTGAATGATGCAGGAAGGGGTTAAGTAATATAACTTTATTAAAGCAATGTATTAGAAATATATTTAGTCTACATAGTACCCCTTTAAAAGGAGTTAGGATAAAATAAATCTCTGTTAGTACACATACTCAACAGCATCACTATTAAAAGGTTTACTGCAGGTGTATTACAAAACTTTTTATACCTGGCCAATGTTTATCCCTTTATTAACACCTGCCCAATGTTTGCATCTGTAATAACACCTGCCTCATGTTTGTGCCTGCATATACACCTGCCTAATGTTTATATATATTTTGTCTTTTGACAGTAAAATATGATTAGATGCAGATGACAAAACACCACTTCTGACTTTGACTGAAATTTAGCTTTTTAAATCAACAAAAAAAATTGCAGCATCTGCATGTCCACTTCAAACACCTTCAGTTATTGTACCCACCATTTGATTTTTTTTAACCCCTTTGGGTGGGTTCACACATAGGGAGCTCACAGCGGACTTCACGTTGTGAGTTTCACTGCAAATTCACTGCAATACTCTGTAACATTACATTGTGTGGCCTTGCATTCTCGTAGTGGATTTCTATTCTATTCTACTGTATTGTATTGTATTGAAAGCTATATTTAACACTCCGCTTAGTGGGCCATCAGTAAGCAGGGACCTGGAGACTGATGCATAGGTGAGACGAATGAGTGTGGGCAGGTAAGCATTTGCTGTTTATTTTTTTTACCGGCAGCCATGGGCTGATTATAATGAGGGCTTCAAGGCGAACAGTGAGATTGCCCTCTTTATAATAACAACACTGCCACCGCTCATCTCTGCCCCCTGGGCTGGCTCCCCCAGTGCACTGCAGGGTTAAACTCATGAGTAAGGCTGATCCCGAAATGTCGCACCAAAAAGGAATGCCAACTCCGTGGTATGCACACCCAACACTAGCCCGAGCAGTCCAATGTAAAAGAATCATGTGAACAGAATAAACAAATATTGGAAGCAACAAACAAATATTGGAAGCAACAAAACGTGAGTCAAACTCTCTTAAATGAATAAATAAGTTACAGTAGTTCATTGATAAGTGTTTCAGCAAGACTGATTTGACACCGTCATATGAGTACACTGTTCTTTGTAAATGTCCCTCTTAATGTACACATAAATGTCCAAACACAGTCATTTTGTTGCAGTCACAGTCACTTTGTTGAGGGAGCATGCTCAGATGCTGCTTGGGCAACTGACAGCCAGACAGTTAAAACCTATTTCATGTTTTGTTGTAATTTTTAAATATTTAATTCCTTCAGGGGAGGTTAACTAATCTGTTTTGCAAAAAGCATTTAGTTTTTTTTTTATTCAAATTTTTGTATATTTCGTCTAAACATCCCCTCAAGATATGAAATATACAGGTTGCAGTGAAATGATAGAATCAGGGATTTGATCAAATCACTAGAGTCCTTCCATCATTTCCTTGAAGAAAGTCAGTGATTTGATCAAATCACTGACCCCTTTCAGGGAAATGATGGAATGAACCAGTCAGGAGTCGCCCCAGTTCTATATATTGTAGACATGTCACTGGAAAAGTGCTCGAGGGGATGTACATCTCACCCAGGTTAATACGGAGCGTGAGATGGTAAGTCCAGGAGGGATCTGTGCTCAGCAGTGTTATGCTGCTGAGCTATTATTTATTATTGCCGGGCCTGGACTTACATGGAATGACAGGTAGGTTTTGGTAGTGGGACTTGCCATTCCCTTCCCCCGATCCAGGTCAGGTTTTGGGGTCAGGTGTCTCTGGCCATAATCAGCCTGACAAGGTAAAAGCCCTGCAGAGGATCCAGTGTTTGCTCTCAGCCAGGAGTGAACAGCCTGCATGCTGTGTTTGCTGGGAGCAAAGAGTACTGCCGCTGCTGGGGCTTATTCATACCGTGCGATACTGATGATCGAAGTGTCAGATAGGTGACCTGTTGGTTAGTAAGCGCCAAGACGGGCAAGACCTTTTTGTTTTGTTCTTAAAAGCACGGTGTTGCTGTATTTATGTTTTCTGGACTGTTTATGCTGCAAATAAACGCCAAGCTGTTATTTTACAAAGCCAAGTCTGCTGTGAACTGTGTTCAAACACACCATCCCCCGGGAAGATCCCTACAATATTTATTAAGTAACACGAAAATAGTCATTTGAAACTAAAAATGTATTTATTCAAAACTAATTAACAAAGGAAACCGGTAGCCGACACAGGTAGCTAAGCTGATCATTTTTTAAAAATCGGAAAGGGGAAGCAGCGACAGTAAAGCATGTTGCGTTACATAGTAACATAGTAAATAAGGTTGAAAGAAGACAAGAGTCCATCAGGTTCAACCTAGGGAAAGCCTACTGTGTTGATCCAGGGAAGGCAAAAACCCCCACGAGGCAGACGACAACCACCCCACCACAGGGAGAAAACTCACTCCCGGCTCCAATGGCAACCAGAATAATCCCTGGATCAACTTATCACCGGAAATCTAATGCCCATAACTTGTAATATTATATTGTTCAAGAAAAGCATCCAGGCCTCCCTTGAACTTATTTAATGAATCGGCCATGGCAACATCATGTGGCAGAGAGTTCCACAGCCTTACCGCTCGTACAGTAAAGAACCCGCATCGATGCTGATGATAGAATCTCCTTTCCTCTAGAGGTAGAGGATGCCCCCTTGTCATGGTTACAGACCTAGGAGTAAAAAGACCACTACAAAGATCTCTGTACTGTCCATTCATATATTTGTACATTGTTTGTGGAATGGAATCTACCGGAGCCTATTCATGTCACATTTGTAAAAAATACTGTGCCGAAACAGTTCCCCAGACCGCCCTTAGTCTGCCTGACCGAAACAGCTCCTTAGACCGACCTAAGTCTGCCTGACCGAAACAACTCCCCAGACCGACCTAAGTCTGTCTGACTGAAACAACTCCCCAGACCGACCTAAGTCTGCCTGACTGAAACAGCTCCCCAGACCGAACTAAGTCTGCCTGACCGAAACAGCTCCCCAGACTGAACTAAGTCTGCCTGACCGAAACAGCTCCCCAGACCGACCTAAGTCTGCCTGACTGAAACAGTTCCCCAGACCCACTTAAGTCTGCCTGACTGAAACAGCTCCCCAGACCAACCGAAGTAAACCTGGCCAAAACAGCTCCACAGACCGACCTATGTCTGCGTGAAATTGCTGAAAATTTCTCCTTATTTGGAGGGCAAGGATTTCAGAAGTGTTCCTGGCAACAGTCCAATGTGCAATGTAAAACAAAAAAAATGTGCCTCTAAACAAAAAAAAAGGAAGGTACTCTGCAACTCGAGATGCCACAAATCAACAATGTGTTTTAATAAAATGATTAAAATGAATAAAAAGATGAATGAACTGGATGATTTATAAATTGCATTTGTTTTAAGTTTAGCTACCTGTGTCAGCTTTCTGTTTCCTTTGTTAATTAGTTTTGAATAAATACATTTTTCGTTTCAAATGACTATTGTCGTGTTACGTAATAAATAAATGTATAGAGCTGGGGCGACTCCTGACTGGTTCATTACATCACTTCCCTGAAAGGGGTCAGTGACTTGATCAAATCACTGACTTTCTTCACGGAAATGATGGAAGGGCTCGGCCATTCCATCATTTCCCGGGATTTGATTAAACTTGAGCATTGAAAAATGCTCAACATGAGTAATTCAAGATTTTTACTCTCTTAATACTAAGCTCTAACCAGTGGCGTAGCTATAGGGGTCGCAGCGGTCGCCATGGCGACCGGGCTCCTACGCTAGGGGGGCCCGCGCGGGCCCACTTGCCACTTGTCTCTGAGCATCCCAAGAAGCTGCGGCCGCGCAGCTTCGCGGGATGCAGAAATCGCTTTGATGTTCCGCCCGCACAGTGAACGGGCGGAACATTAAAGCGATCAGAATACAGCAGCAGGACCTGTCAGCGTCCTCCTCCTGTATTCCCTCCCATAGGCTGACGGCACTTCATACCAGCAGCCTATGGGAGGCCGGGACGTGACCTCTCCGGCAGGCGTGATCATGTGACGTCATCACGCCTGCCGGAAGTCCTGTCCCTGCGGCTCGCAAGATGGAGCCCGAAGAGGAGGAAGAGCTGCTGCCTGCACAGCGTGGATTAGGTGAGTAGGATGTTTGTTTTTTTAGGGGCACCTCTGGGGGCATTATTAGTATATGGGGGCACCTCTGGGGGCATTATTAGTATATGGGGGCACCTCTGGGGGCATTATTAGTATATGGGGGCACCTCTGGGGGCATTATTAGTATATGGGGGCACCTCTGGGGGCATTATTAGTTCATGGAGGCACCTCTGGGGGCATTATTAGTATATGGGGGCACCTCTGGGGGCATTATTAGCTCATGGGGGCACCTCTGGGGGTATTATTATTATATGGGGGCACCTCTGGGGGCAATATTAGCTCATGGGGGCATCTCTGGGGGCATGTTTAGTTCACTGGGGGCACCTCTGGGGGCATTATTAGTTCATGAGGGCCACCTCTGGGGGCATTATTAGTATATGGGGGCACCTATGGGGGCATAATTAGTATATGGGGGCACCTCTGGGGGCATTATTAGTTCATGAGGGCCACCTCTGGGGGCATTATTAGTATATGGAGGCACCTCTGGGGGCATTATTAGTATATGGGGGCACCTCTAGGGGCATTATTAACTCATGGGGGCACCTCTGGGGGCATTATTAGTTCATGGGGGCACCTCTGGGGGCATTTTTAGTTCATTGGGGGCACCTCTGGGGGCATTATTAGTTCATGAGGGACACCTCTGGGGGCATTATTAGTATATGGGGGCACCTATGGGGGCTTAATTAGTATATGGGGGCACCTCTGGGGGCATTATTAGTTCATGAGGGCCACCTCTGGGGGCATTATTAGTATATGGGGGCATTATTAGTATATGGGGGCACCTCTGGGGGCATTATTAACTCATGGGGGCACCATTAGTTCATGGGGGCACCTCTGGGGGCATTATTAGCTCATGGGGGCACCTCTGGGGGCATTATTAGCTCATGGGAGAATCTCTGGGGGCATTATTAGCTCATGGGGGCACCTCTGGGGGCATTATTAGCTCATGGGGGCACAGCAGGGAATCCTACATACAGGGGGCATCCCACATTCCTACTCGCTTTACTGCACATAACACCAAACAGCGCAGTTACTTTGGGAGCCTACAGGAGGGAGAAAGGAAAGGAAGTTGCTAGAAATGTGCGGAGCCTAAATTGTTTGTCTCACAGGTTCTGAAAAGATGAAGCATATCTGGAAGAAATCATCATGGAGGTCTGGGCCGGATGGAGAGGAAAAGGGAAAGTGACGCCTCAGATCAAAGAAGACGTCACCTGTGTGTCCCTGTATGACACTTTTCTTATTTTGTAGAACATCATTTAGTAGGGGTCCCCGAGGTGACAGCTACTACATTATCTGTACTCAGAGATATCACTGTGTTATCTGTGGTGTTACATAGGACTGCAGGTGACATCTACATTATCTGTACTCAGAGATATCACTGTGTTATCTGTGCTGTTACATAGGACTGCAGGTGACTACTACATTATCTGTACTCAGAGGGATATCACTGTGTTATCTGTGGTGTTACATAGGACTGCAGGTGACATCTACATTATCTCTACTCAGAGATATGACTGTGTTATCTGTGCTGTTACATAGGACTGCAGGTGACTACTACATTATCTGTACTCAGAGGGATATCACTGTGTTATCTGTGGTGTTACATACGACTGCGGGTGACATCTACTACATGATCTGTACTCAGAGATACCACTGTGTTATCTGTGCTGTTACATAGGACTGCAGGTGAAATCTACTACATTATCTGTACTCAGAGATACCACTGTGTTATGTGGTGTTACATAGGACTGCAGGTGATATCAGGTGACTTCTCCAGGTTGCAGAAGTTCAAACTTCATTGTGCCCTGCTGACAGTTTATTATGGGAGTTGTAGTTTTGCAGCATGTGGCTCTTCAGGTTGCAGCACTACAACCCCCATCGTTTCCAACTGGAAGTTCATGATGAGAGTTGTAGTTTTTCAGCTGGAGGGTCAAAGATTGGAATACAATGATTAGACAATGACACAGTACAGTCCATTAATTATAGGGGGCAGTAGTGCAGTACATGAGGTGGAGGCAGTGGCAGTGCATTAGAACATGGTGGCACATTAGAGTAATTGGATATAACGCTAGATATGACTTTGCCTGATCGGGTGAGATGGGGGGCCCCAAGCTAACATTTTGCACCATGACCCATCATCCTTTAGCTACGCCCCTGGCTCTAACAGTCACTTTAATGCTATCATAGACACACTGAAGGAAGTGGATCATGCAGCTGTACACTCTGGTATACAATGCCATGTCAGAGGGCTTGTTTTGCATTATATACAACAAGCAGAAAGCTATTCTCAAGTGTGATCCTATATCCATATACCCCTTATATGTGTTTTTGTAATTTTTTTTGGTGCCCTGTCCGTGCAAACTTTAGAAAATACATTCAGATGCCTGGACACTCCTGAATGGTGAGGTCTCTGACACCCTGACCTTTTAATGTTTTATGGGAAGCAGCACTCAATAGCTCAACATTACTTTACATTTTGTTTGAGAACATATTGTTGACCTGATAACTAAACATTATGTCAGTCATTTCCTCATCTATATTTCCTCTAAGTGACTGTTCAGAAATAAGAGTTTACTTAAGAGATTACAAAACAGATTAGCTTGACAGCTTCTTGCAAAACTTTCATGTTTTCTTTGCAAATAAGCATTTTCCTGTCTTTCTATTGTTTTACAATCTATGCTGCTCTTCTCTGGGTAACCAAACCATGTAACCAAACCATGAGAAGCCCGATCCGGCAACCATGTGTTTGTAAGGGATTTTAAACTCCTTCCCCCTTCTTGCTGCTATCCATGTTTTCTCCATGTGTGATGTTTGTGTTGTCAGTAGCTTTTGGGCCTGGAAAAGCATCATCTATGCCATGATGACTGCGCTTACTTGGTGCAATGTGCTAAGATTGCAGAATTTTGCAATAATGGAAGGGGGATGCGCAGGGGAGCAGGAAGATGTAGGAAGAAGCATATAAAAGCAGGGATGGTAGGAGGGAGAAGTAGTGTGTGCTGTGCATTACGTGTAATTCTTACAGCAATAGACCCTGGCCTTTGCTGGGAAGTATTCACAATAATTCAGTCACCATATGAGGAATTAACCACAGAAAATACTCCAGTGGCATAAAATATATCTTTTATTCCTTTTTATTAAAATAATTAGAAAAAGTATAAATTTGTGATTTCATGTATATGTGTTTCAAAATATCTTTGCTACATGCAGAGGTATAGCTAGGATTCATAGCAAAAAAATGTATGGAGACCCCCTCCAGTGCGCACAAAACGCTTTACATGGTGTTCTCCCCCCTTCCCCTGTGCCCTGTATAAGCAGTTCTGCCCTATGTATCCTCAAGTAGTATAGTATAGTATAGTATAGTATAAGAGGTCTTTTGGGCATCCATATAGTCGTTAGGCCCCTGTATGAATTTATGCAGGTAGCCCCTATACCAGGTCGGTAGCCCCCCAAGTAGTCCCCTATGTTTTCTTCATGCAGGTCATGCCCTTGTAGTAAGATTTCTAATTTTACTTAATCCTCTTTGTAGTGACCCCCCCCCCAGCAATAAACATCCACCCCAGTAGGCAATTTCTCCTCTTAAGCAGCCCCCCCACACACACACCTGTAAGCTGTGCCCTCTTTGTAAAAAAAAAATGAATAAATAAATATACATACTGTACATACTTACCTGGCTTCTGCTCAGTCCCTCGCTTCTCCTCTTCTTTTAAGTACTGCCAATGTGCCTGGAAGTTGGGAAGACAGCTTCTGCTTAACCCCTTATGTACAGCAGTGTGGAAGTAATACAAACTTCACTTACATGCTGCAGTACAAAAAAGGGTTAAAGAGTAGTGATGAGCGAACATGCTCGTCCGAGCTTGGTACTCGTTCAAGTATGTATTAGGGTACTCGATGGTACTCGTTACTCAGACGAGCATCTTGCGATACTCAAGAAAATCTCATCATCCATTTCCTGTAAGTTTGTGCGCAGTTTCTCAGCCAATAAACATGCAGGAGAATCTTTGTTACATCCTGCAATCACGTGGGACCCATACATGTTGATAGCAGCGATTGGTTGGCCAGATCAGATGACCCTGCCATATAAAAATCTCGGCCGGTAGTGCTCACTTCAGACGTGTGCTGGAAGAGATCAGGGACAGAGCTGCTGCTGGTCAGGGAGAGCGTCAGTGTAGGATTTAGCGTTCCAGTAGGCACGGAATATTAGCAAAACAACCAAACAGCCCTTGTAAGGGCTTTAAATTGTTTTAAAATTGTATTATTACAGACTGCTGGCTGGGACTTGCAGTGCAGCTACCACGATTTTAGCAGCACACTGTGGTGATCGGCTGCTGGCAGAAAGGGGACATTAGTTGTTGCACACATACCCCTAAGAAGTGCTCAGTACTATTTTATTGGGACCTCTACTATATTTTCTGATTTCTGTATTTCTTAAACAAGGCATATCTAAGTTTACTACTGCTTCCACAGTGTAAAGGGGGTGTCACAGAGTGTATATAGGTGCAGCCACCAACAGATTGTATCTCACAGCTCCCCAAAAACTATTGGGACCACTAGTATATCTCCAGATTTCTGTATTTCTTACTCAAGCCATATTTAAGTTCACTACTGCTCGCAGAGTGTAAGGGGGGGGGGGCACAGAGTGTATAGGTGCAGCCACCACTAGATTGTATCTCACAGCCCCCAAAAACTATTGGTACCACTAGTATATTTCCACATTTCTGTCTTTCTTACTCAAGCCATATATAAGTTCACTACTGCTTGCAGAGTGTAAAGTGGGTGTTACAGAGTGTATTGATGCAGCCACCACCAGATTGTATTTCACAGCCCCCTAAAAACTAGTGGGCCCTCTACTATATTTTCTGATTTCTGTATTTCTTACACAAGGCATATCTAGGTTCACTACTGCTTGGCTTGCACAGTGTAAAGGGGGTGTCACAGAGTGTATTGGTGCAGCCACCACTAGATTGTATCTCACAGCCCCCCAAAAACTATTGGGACCACTAGTATATTTCCAGATTTCTGTATTTCTTACTCAAGCCATATTTAAGTTCACTACCGCTTGCAGAGTGTAAAGGCAGTTTGACAGTTTCATGGCACCCCAGCAAGACTATGTCAACCGTCCCCAGTCTAGACAGAGTAGGGGGGAGGCCTTCAGAAAGATGGTGAGGGAGTACCTTGCTGACCATACCAACGTCCTTCCCAGTCGCTCTGCTACATACGACCAGGGCCGCCATCAGGAAAGTATCAGCCAAAGTATCAGGGCCCTCTATTAGCAGAACCAATCTCAAAAATATGCGATGTATCCTTAACTGATATCTTTGGAGTGGCATGCAGACACAGGTGCTTTGGATACGTCCTTTTTCCATGCATAAGCCCTAATAATTAAAATAAAAACATGTTGCTCGATCTCCCAGCAGCAGCTACGTCTGCATGCCACTCCAGAGACATTAACTTTGTGGCAAGCACCCTTTAAGAATTACTGTCATTTGAATTGAAGGGTACTCCAGCCAAAATTCATATTTAACAATTGCATTGCCCCACAAATGTTATATAACATTTCAATATACTGGGGGAGATTTATCAAACATGGTGTAAAGTGACACTGGTTCAGTTGCCCCTAGCAACCAATCAGATTCCACCTTTCATTCATTGGAAAATGAAAGGTGGAATCTGATTGGTTGCTAGGGGCAACTGAACCAGTGTCACTTTACACCATGTTTGACAAATCTCCCCCAATGTATCTACCGCTTCTGGACGCATAGTGCTATATTATTTGCACTTACCGCGACCGGAAGTCTTGAACTTGAGCTTTTGTCTCATCTCTCTAGCTAGGATCGGGGATAGGCTAGGAGGTCGCCTTTTCCCCGCCCCACTTCTCGTCTTTTGCAAGACTTTGTAACTGAGCAGATAGTGACGGCCCCTGTCTCTGTATCTGATGCAGGGGCATCTTAACAAAACTATGGGCCCCTGGGCACAGCTGTGGACTGGGCCCCCCCCCACACAAGATCAAGTCCCCGCATCCCCCTCCCACCTAACCTTGTGCTGTGCAGCCCCGTGTGGGGAAAAAGAAATAGAATACCCCCCTGCATCCCCCCCATATAAAATAGCCCCCCTGTATCCCCCATATAGAATAGCCCCCTCTGCATCCCCCATATAGAATAGCCCCCCCCCTGCGTACCCTCATATAGAATAGCCCCCTGAATCCCCCCATATAGAATACCCCCCTGCATCCCCCCATATAGAATAGCCCCCCCTGCATCCCCCCCATATAGAATAGCCCCCCCCTGCATCACCCCATATAGAATAGCCCCATGCATCCCCCTATATAGAATAGCCCCCCCTGTGCATCCCCCCATATAGAATAGCCCCCCTGTGAATCCCCCCATATAGAATAGCCCCCCTGTGCATCCCCCCATATAGAATAGCCCCCCTGTGCATCCCCCCATATCGAATAGCCCCCCCTGTGCATCCCCCCATATAGAATAGCCCCCTGTGCATCCCCCTATATAGAATAGCCCCCCCATGCACCCCCTATGTAGAATAGCCCCCTGTATATCTCCCCTTATAGAATAGCCCCCCTGTGCATCCCCCTATGTAGAATAGCCCTCTCTGTGCATCCCCCCTCATATAGAATAGCCCCCCCTGTGCATCCCCCCCTCATATAGAATAGCCCCCCTGTGCATCCCCCCTTATATAGAATAGCCCCCCCTCTGCATCCTCCCATAAAGAATAGCCCCCCCCCCGTGCATCCTCCCATAAAGAATAGATAGAATAGCCCCCCCCCCGTGTGGCCACATGTGAAGAGGTTTTAAAAAAAAAAAAAAATACAACTCACCTTTCCTCGGGCCGGATCTTCAGTCTGCAGCAGCTTCTCCCTGCTGCTGCAGCACGGCGGCTGCTCTCTCCACTCTCAGGTCCTCAGCGGCGCGTCAGGGAAGTGACGTCACCGCTGGGGACCTGATGTAGGTGCCTGCAGGCGTTCCTGCACGCAGCACGTCTGCGGCTCCTCATGGAGGATCACTGAGGCCCGGAAGAGACTGAAGGAATAGCGCGGCGGGGGGCCACGCTATTCTTTTAGTCTCAACTACTGCACCACTCAATGGTGAGGAAGACCGGCCCGGGGGGCACATGCCCCCCGGCCCAGACCGCCCCTGGTCTTTCCCTTTCTGCAGGGTAGGCGACTGCCACTGGGGCCCCCCATGAGTCATAGGCCCCCGGGCAGCTGCCTACCCTGCCCAATGGGAAAGACGGCCCTGATCTGATGTTACCAAGTCTTGCAAGAAATGGGAAGTGGAGCGGGGGAAAAAGGGATCTCCTAGCCTCTTATAGCCACAGCGCTAGGACCATGACAACCAAGTAAACACATCACGGACCCAAGATGGCGCCCGATCCTAGACAGGGAGATGAGACAAAATAATTTTTTTTTTATCAAGTTCAAGATTGCAGATAATGAATACAGATAACATAGCACTATGCCACCAGAAGCAGTAGAAGTCATATTTAGATGTTAAATAACTTTTGTGGGGCAATGCAATAGTTATATATAAATAATAGCTGGAGTACCCCTTTAACTTTTGACATGTGTGCAGTTTGACATGTATGAAGTTAAGACTGGTCAGGGTCTAAACCCCCTCCAATCGTTACCTATAGTAATGTGCACAGTAGTATGGTTCACTCCCCAGCCCAGTGCACAGTCCAACTGATCACAGGAAATGGGCTCCATAGACTATAATGGAGCCCCTCTCCTATAATCAGTTGCACTGCAACGGCAGTATTACACGGCCTGATCACTAATGTAAGTGAGTTCCGATCTGCTAGAGCCCATAAACGGCTCGATAATCGTGCAGCAAGGGCTGTGAGTATATATATATCATTAGTGATGTCCGTGCAGCAGTGGCGAAATTTGGTGGGGGCAAAGGGGGCGGTCGCTCCCGGGTCCACTCATGCAGGGGCCCACTGAGGTCTCAGACTGTTAATGCTGTCTGCAAAAGCTATTGCTTTTGCAGACAGCCATAACACATGTCTGTAGTGACCGGGGCCCCTAAGAAGCCAACAGCACCTGACAATAGCGGGCCCCCTGCTCCTGAGAGGCCCGCTCAGCTGTCGGATGCAGAGCCTGGCCAGGGCTGGATCTTCTCCCTGCATCTTCCTGCTTCTTCCTCACACGCTGCTGCTGGCCCCTCCCCCTCACTGTCCTACAGAGCTGGTATGAGGGGGAGGGGAGGGACCAGCAGCTGGAGGGATCCTCACCGTCTATGGCTGCCAGGGAGAGACTGAAGACGTCCAGCAGCAGCTCTGACAGGGAGTGAGGCTGCTGAGTACTGGAAGATGTCAGGTACTGAGTGTGGACTGTGAGAGGAGTGACAACACACACACAGACAGACAGATACAACCACCCACCCACACCACTGACCAAATGATCAGGAGGAGATATACTGTGTGTATATATATATATATATATATATACATATATATATATATATATACAGCTCTGACTTGCAACAGCTGGAGGGACTGAGTGTGACAACCTTGCTGTAGTCAGTGTGTAATGGAGGTCACCCAGCTTTCCCAGTGTCCTGTAGTCAGCATAATGGAGGTCACCCAGCTTTCCCAGTATCCTGTCGTCAGTGTCATGGAGGCCACCCAGCTTTCCCAGCATCCTGTATGTCAGTGTGTAATGAAGGTCACCCAGCTTTCCAGCATCTTGTTCTCAGTATGATGGAGGTCACCCAGCTTTCCAGAATCTTCTATTCAGTATAATGGAGGTCACCCAGCTTTCCCATCATTGTACAATGGAAGTCACACAGCTTTCCCAGTATCCTGTAGTCAGTATGATGGAGGTCACCCAGCTTTTCCAGCAATAGTACTCAGTATGATGGAGACTGCACATGGGTCTGTACTAGGGATGGTCCGAACCCGCCGAGGTTCGGGTTCGGCTGAACCCGAACGCTCGGCATCGGATTCCCGCTGTCTGCCCGCTCCGTGCAGCAGGCGGATACAGCGGGAGGACCACCTGGAAAACTGGGATACAGCCTATGGCTATGGCTGCATCCCAGTTTTCCAGGCGTTCCTCCCGCTGGATCCGCCCGCTGCACGGAGCGGGCAGACAGCGGTAATCATTGCGGATGGTTCGGGTTCGTACGAACCCCGTCCGAAGTCGGTTCGGACCATCCCTAGTCTGTACTAAACAGAGGAGGAGAGGAGTGTACTACACACAGGGGGGCAATACTATAGAGAAGCCTACACCCCAGAGAGGGGGGCAATACCACAGAGAGGCCTATACTACACAGAGGCTGCATAGAGGGGGCTACACTACAGGGGAGTTTGTATAGAGATGAGGATAATGCTGGAGCGAGGAGCCTAAAATGTCTCTCTAACAGATCCTGTGGAGACAAGTTATGGTCGGAAAAGTCTTCATGATGGCCGGGGCCAGATGGAGACCAAAGGAAAAGTGAACAACCTTGAATATAAAAAAAAAAAAAAAGTCGCAATTCATGCAGAGAAGCCGCCTTCTATGAGTGACTGAATGATGTTTTTGTATTTGGTAGAACACCGCTCTATGCCGTAATTCACACACTGCTTTTTCCAAGTAACCCCAATCTTGATGAAAGCCCCCTTCCTTCCCCAGTGCTGAACTGAGTAAGGTCCAGGGGCCAAAGGCCCCCCACATCCACTCTGATCCCTAGCCTTCCTCCTCATGTAGCAGCCACTCTCTCTCAGAGGCCATGCTAACTTGTGTCCCTTTATAGAGCTCTTACCATGGTGAACGCTCTCCCTCCCTCTACTGCTTATCCCTTACCACATTTTCACAAGCGCCCCCAACACATTTGACCCCCTTGCTGTACCTGCACCATCATGTAGTTGCAAATGCAGGTATCTATACACCTTATGCTAAAGTAAGTTAAAGGGGTACTCCAGCAATTTTTATTTTTTTAAATTAACTGGTTTCAGAAACTTATATAGATTTGTTAATTACCTCTGTTTAAAAATCTTAAGTCTTCCAGTACTTATCAGATAGATAGATAGATAGATAGATAGGAGATAGATAGGTAGATAGATAGATAGGAGATAGATAGATAGATAGATAGATAGATAGATAGATAGATAGATAGGAGATAGATAGATAGAAGATAGATAGATAGGAGATAGATAGATAGATAGATAGATAAATAGGAGATAGATAGATAGATAGATAGATAGATAGATAGATAGATAGATAGATAGATAGATAGATCATACCTCCCAACTGTCCCGGATCTGGAGGGACAGTCCCGATTTTGGGGTCATGTCCCTCCGTCCCGGTACAGCCCCATGTGTCCTGCCGCCCCGCGCACCTCACTTACACTGGCAGAGCAGGAGACATCGGCTTCCTGCTCTGCAAAGACACTTGTGGCCGAAGGCGTCATTCTGACTCCGGCCACAAGAGGCCGCTCTCTCCCCCATAGCTCCTGCCAGGGCCGGATTATCACAGCTCTGTGGTGCGCCCAGGGCCGCTTTAACCAGAGGGCACATGGTGCACGTGCACCGGGCCCACTGGTTAAAGGGGCCCCCCCCGAGCAGGCCGGCCGTTGCTATGTGCGACCAATGCGGTCGCACAGGGCTCCGGCCACCAGCCTGTCAGGGGGGAGCGCCATGGATGGGTAATCTACTTACCCCTCCATGGCGCCCCCTGCAGGGCCCCCCCGTCCGCCGCTGCCCCCGCCCGCCCGCTGCTGCTGCGGCGCGTCAGCGCTGCAGCAGCAGCGACACTGACAGAGAGAGAGCCATTGGCTCCCTCCCTGTCAGTCACTCTTGTGGCCGCACTTCCTCCGGTCACAAGAGGCCGCACTCTCCCTCTAGCGGCCGACGTCACTGGAGCGTCGGCGCGAGGGTAAGGGGAGTGCAGCCTCTTGTGACCGCAGGAAGTGTGGCCACAAGAGGGAAGAGAAGAGGAACGCGTGGACCCAGGTGAGTAACAGTGTTTGTTTTTTTCAATGTTATATGGGAGGAGGAGCTATATACTATTGGGGAGCACAGGGGGCTATATACTATGGGGGAGCATAGGGGACTATATACTACTGGGGAGCACAGGGGTCTATATACTATGGGGAGCACAGGGAAGCTATATACTATGGGGGAGCACAGGGGGCTATATAGTACTGGGGAGCACAGGGGGCTATATACTACTGGGGAGCACAGGGAAGCTATATACTATGGGGGAGCACAGGGGAGCTATATACTATTGGGGAGCACAGGGGGCTATATACTATGGGGGAGCACAAGGGGGCTATATACTATGGGGGAGCACAGGGAAGCTATATACTATGGGGGAGCACAAGGGAGCTATATACTACTGGGGAGCACAGGGGAGCTATATACTACTGGGTAGCACAGGGGGCTATATACTACTGGGGAGCACAGGGGTCTATATACTATGGGGAGCACAGGGAAGCTATATACTATGGGGGAGCACAGGGGGCTATATACTATGGGGGAGGACAGGGGGCTATATACTATGGGGGAGCACAGGGAGCTATATACTATGGGGGAGGACAGGGGGCTATATACTATGGGGGAGGACAGGGGGCTATATACTATGGGGGAGCACAGGGGAGCTATATACTATGGGGGAGCACAGGGGGCTATATACTATGGGGGAGGACAGGGGGCTATATACTATGGGGGAGCACAGGGGAGCTATATACTATGGGGGAGCACAGGGGGCTATATACTATGGGGGAGGACAGGGGGCTATATACTATTGGGGAGCACAGGGGAGCTATATACTATGGGGGAGCACAGGGGACTATATACTACTGGGGAGCACAGGGGTCTATATACTATGGGGAGCACAGGGGGTCTATATACTATGGGGAGCACAGGGGAGCTATATACTATGGGGGAGCACAGGGGAGCTATATACTACTTGGGAGCACAGGGGACTATATACTACTGGGGAGCACAGGGGTCTATATACTATGGGGAGCACAGGGAAGCTATATACTATGGGGGAGCACAGGGGAGCTATATACTACTGGGGAGCACAGGGGAGCTATATACTACTGGGGAGCACAGGGGGCTATATACTACTGGGGAGCACAGGGGGCTATATACTATGGGGGAGCACAGGGGGCTATATACTATGGGGGAGCACAGGGGAGCTATATACTATGGGGGAGCACAGGGGACTATATACTACTGGGGAGCACAGGGGTCTATATACTATGGGGAGCACAGGGAAGCTATATACTATGGGGGAGCACAGGGGAGCTGTATATTACTGGGGAGCACAGGGGAGCTATATACTACTGGGGAGCACAGGGGGCTATATACTACTGGGGAGCACAGGGGAGCTATATACTATGGGGGAGCACAGGGGGCTATATACTATGGGGGAGCACAGGGGGCTATATACTATGGGGGAGCACAGGGGGCTATATACTATGGGGGAGCACAGGGGAGCTATATACTATTGTGGGAGAGCACAGGGGGGGCTATATACTACTGGGGAGAGTGCACAGGGGGGCTATATACTAATGGGGGAGCGCACAGGAGGGCTGTATATAACTGGAGGAGCACATGAGGGGCTATATACTACAGGGACACCTTAAAACTATGGAGGCACAGAGGGGTGTAACTATGTAGGAGTACAGAGGGGTGTAACTACTGTATAGAGGTACAAGGGACCTAACTACTGTATGTGTTGGAGCCTAAAATATTTGTCTGGCAGATTCTGGAGAGAAGATTCACAGCCAGGAGAAGACTTCAAGGTGGCCCAGGCTGGATGGAGAGAAAAAGAAAAGGTGACAGACTCTGATCGGAGAAGACGCCCCCGGTGAGTCACTGGATGTAACTGCACTCTGTTATAGGGTTGTAGTGATAGGGGTCATGGTGTGGCGGTATTATGTAATGGTATCATTGGTGATATCTTTCTGTTTTGTTTAGTGCAGTTTTTATGTAATATATAATCACTGTATGGTGGAAATAGTGTTATAAGGTAACTACTGTATGTATTGGGGCTCTTGATACAGTGTGGGGGCAAATTCAGTACATTATACAATGTGCCGAAAGGGAAGGGGGGGCCCACTCTTGAGGGCTGTGCACTGGGCCCACCAATGTATTAAAACGGCCCTGGGTGCGCCCCCTATACAGTATCAATACCTGGCAGTGAGAGCTGGTGCCGGAGGAGGAGGCTGCCGGGGTCCAGGAAGGGGGCAGAACACATGACCTGCATCACCAGGGAGAAAAGAGCAGTGGTGAGTGCTCCGGGGAGGGGGTGTCTGGGGGTTCTGTCAGGTGTCCCTCAGCTGTACATGGTGCTTATCCCCCCTCCTTCCCCTGCACTCAGTGCCCCTGGGCTTGTTCCCCTGAACCTGCTGCTCTCTCTCCCTCTCTCTCTCTCTATCCCATCTATCTATCTCTAGGAGATAGATGATAGATAAATAGATAGATAGGAGACAGATAGATATGTAGATAGATAGGAGATAGATAGGAGAGAGAGAGATAGATAGATAGGAGAGAGATAGATAGTAGATAGATAGGTAGGTAGATAGATAGATAGGAGATAGATAGATAGGAAATAGATAGGAGATAGATAGATAGATAGATAGATAGATAGATAGATAGATAGATAGATAGATAAATAGATAGATGATAGATAGGAGATAGATAGATAGATGATAAATAGATAGATGATAGATAGATAGATAGATAGATAGATAGATAGCAGATAGATAGATAGATAGATAGATAGATAGGAGATAGATAGGAGATAGATAGATAGATAGATAGATAGGAGATAGATAGAAGATAGATAGATACTGTAGATAGATAGATAGGAGATAGATAGATAGCAGTAGTGGATTATAATAGGGGCGTTTTGGGCGGCAGCCCGGGGCCCTGAGCTCCTGGGGGGCCCATGACCACCCAAAAAGACTTAGGCTACGTTCACACAGAGCAAAAGGAGCGGATTACGCAAGGAAATATTTCCGCCTGAAATCAACTGACGCTGAATTCCGAGCAGAATATAAGCAGAATGCAAGCAGAATCCCTGCGTATTCTGCTAGGAAAGTGTTCAGCTCGTAATCAGCTCTTGACAAATTCAGCGCGGAATACTCGAGGAATCCGCGCTGAATCCGCATGCATTCAGCGCTGAAATTCAGCGAGTATTTGGTGAGTAAACTAGACTATACCAGAACATATACTAGAATCCTCCTCCCCCCCCTTTTCCCCATTTCCGCGCTGATTCAGCGAGTAATTTCCGCTTGTATTACGCTTGTATTCCGCGCTGAATCCGCGCTGAATCCGCGCTGAAACAGAAAATCAGAGCCCCATTGATTTGTATAGGCTTCCGCTAGCGGAAGAATGAACATGTTCATTCTTCTGGCGGAAAGCGGATTAGTTCAGTGCGGAAATTCCACTGTGTGAACTGCAGAGCAGAATTTCCATTCAACACAATGGAAATTAGCTCTGCACCTATTTTAACGGCTGAAATTTCAGCGCTGATTCAGCGCAGAAATTCAGCTGCTCTTGCTCAGTGGGAACGAGCCCTTATACTTTCAGTGGTGTACTGTCTCCTGGCTACACTTCCGCCATGATTTGCAAAAATCACAGGTTTTTTTTATGGCAATTTTGCACAAATCAGGACATCATGACATTATCTGTCCTGTACTATGAACGCCAGGCTAGTGCTGCCATAGTTACAGTGGGGTGGGGGGGGCCAGGCTTGGTGAACAGCCCGGGGCCTATGGTAAAGTTGATCCGCCCCTGATAGATAGATACATAACAAATGTCAGCAGCACAAGCCATCATGTTGGTGCCAGCAAATTAAATCTTGACCAGAGATAGATGTCTATACTATACGGATACTTCACGGCACTCCAACTTCTTTGTTGCAAAAGAAGTGTTTATTCCATCAACGTGCAAAGCATTAACAAATAGTGCAGCATAGCAAACAGTCACAAACGTGACGTTTCAGCGAGTCAATCACCATCACCAATCACCATTTTTGAAAATGGCGATCAACTCACCAAAACATTGCGTTTATTACTGATTTATAGATTGATAGATAGATAGGAGATAGATAGATAGATAATAGATAGATAGATAGATAGGAGATAGATAGATAGATAGATAGATAGGATAGAAGTGGATATCTAGCAGCTCATCACATATCTTGGATTGTACATACATGTATGATCACAACCAACTCACCCCTTTTAATGTCTAAAAGCGTATTACCTATACCACTATTATTTTTAGGCAAAGATAATCTGGTTAAAAGGGTTCTCCAGAATTAAAAGAAAAACAGCATAATTGTTTTCTTCCAAAAACAGCGCCACCCCTGCTCTTAGGTTGTGTGTGGTATCACAACTTGGCTCTATTCACTTTAGTCGAATACCACACACAAACTGAGGACAAGAGTGGTGCTGTCTGTGGAAGAAGGCAGCTATATTTTTCTAATCTTAAGGCCTTTTACTTTTTTTGTGGTTCTATATTTCAGATGTAGAAGCCTCTTACACTGCTCTTTATCCTTATTCACTATAAGAAATGTTGAAGAATATTCCCTTTATTATTCAGAAATCCTTGTCACCTGCTGAGGTTTCCTATGGGTAACAATGGTTGGGGGCCCACTTAGACTCACACGCCCACCCCTGGGCTGAACCCCTAGCTACGCCCCTGCCGTGCAGCCTTTTCCCTATTGTAAAATAACCTTAGCACACCTGTCCACGTTTCCGGTGTACTTCTTGCTTCTGTCCGCAGCTGCCGCTGGAACTTCTGAGCCAGTCTCTAAAGGGACAGGCGGCTCAACCAATCACTAGCCATGGTGGTCCCTTCTCGATCAGTGATTGGCTAAGCGGCCTGTCATTTTAGAGACCAGCTCAAAAGTTCCAGTGATGGCTGTGGACAGAAGTGAGAACACCGGAAGTGTGGACAGGTGTGCTAAGGTTTATTTATTAATTTTACACATTTATCAGCCAGATTGTTGTCATTTACTTCAACCTAAAAATCATTGGCTGCTGGGCGTGCCGATAATTTTTAGGCTGGAAAAAAGGACTACAATCAGTCGATGATCATTTCATCAGCTGATCGTTGGTTATAATTTGGCAAATGACCTGATTTGGCAGACTATCGCTCCGTTTAATAGGGCCCTAAGATGAGCCGGGGGTCTCAGCACTCAGACCCTGATGGATCTTAATCAGGGCCGATTCTAGCTTTTCTGCCGCCTGAGGCGAGAACTGACAAAGCGCCCACCAAACAACAATCTGCAACTGCTGACCTCTGACCTCAGGAGCCAGAGAAGAGTCATAAAACGGGCTGCTCTGTTAACTCTTTCAGTACTGCAGAATGTAGAGTATTACTGTGCATCACTTACATTCTGCAATACAGAAAGAGTTAACAGCAGAGCAGAACATTACTTTTATGCCTCTTCTCCTGCTCTTGCACTATGCTGAGGTCAGCTCAGAGTTCGGCAGTGCAGAGAAGACATAATATAGCGTCCCCGCTGCTGTTAACTTTTTCTTTTCTACAGTGTGTAAGTGATGCAGAGTAACTCTGCATTGTTGAAAGGGTTAACAGCAGAAGATACTATGGGGGAGATTTATCAAAGGGTGTAAAATTTAGACTGGTGCAAACTACCCACTGCAACCAATCACCGCTCAGCTTTAGGCAGTGCTGAAAGGAAAGCTGAGCTGTGATTGGTTGCTGTGGGCAGTTTGCACCAGTCTAAATTTTACACCCTTTAATAAATCTCCCCTATATGTCTTATGTGATGTGAGTACCTGTGAATACGAGGCTTTCAGTGCCTCCTCAGCGCTTCTCATGAGGCAACTGACAGGAAACACGGCTGGGCACTGAGCCGTAACTAGTTGTAATGATAATGGCACAGAAAGGCTGATGCCGCCCCCCTCAAGGGCTGTGTTATCTGCCGCCTGAGGCGAAGACTTTACTTCGCCTCATGGCAGATACGGGCCTGGTCTTAATTTTTGACATGTTTGGTTAACATGTCACAAATTAATCTAAATGACAGTTTTTTGACTGTGCAACCCTGCTGATATGTCAATGTAGCCGCCTCGCTCCTCATTTCAGCGCTGTTCTCATTTTTGCAGGTGCCGCTGTGTTGAAGCAATTTCATCCAAAATGAAAATGTAAATTAGTTACTTTGGTGCACAAGAAAAGTCCCCCGGCCCCTCAGTGCACTGTCCCACCTGCATGCTGGTTCTGAAGTGCATGCCTACTTTTTCATACTCAGTTATGCCATCCGGGAACACAGTCTGAACAGAGCATTAGACGAGAATTAGACATACCTGCTATGTATAACTGAGTATATATAAGCGTGCACTTCAGAACCAGCGTGCAGGTGGGACGGTGTACTGAGGGGCAGATGAACTTTTCCCCAGTGCACCAAAGGAACTGATTAGCATTTTTAGGCTATGTTCACACTACGTAAAAGTTTGGCCGTTGTCGCCATCGGCAACAACGCCCGTACTTTATGCAGTGTGGAACATTGCCTACATTTCTATGGGATCCTGGCCGGAGCGTTTACATATTGTACTCAATGAATTGCGGCGGTAGGAAACCCTGTCAGTTCACACAATGAAGCGTGCGGCTCCGGCCTCTTGCTTCATTGTGTGCTGTGGGAGGTTCTGATGTGGGCGCGCGCTGGTGCGCCCGCATCAGAACACTGTGGCCGGATGATCTGTGCAGAGATCGGCCGTTTCGTGACCCAGCCGGGGTCACGGAACGGCCGGTCTCTTACCCCGTGTGAACATAGCCTTATTTGGATCAAAGTGCTGCAAAACAGCGGCACCTGCAAAAATAAGGAGACCTGCGCCGGAATGAGGAGCGAGGTGGCTACAGCGACAAATCAGCAGGGACATGTGGACAAACCTGCTGAGTATAATGTACAGCATCCTACATATTTACAGTCATACATGCAGGTTATATACACGTACACACACACACACACACACATGCAATTTACATACTATATAACATGCACACACAGACATACAGTATACATTACATATCAGCAGAGTCACATGGATGAACCTGCTGAGTTTAATCTTCAGACTAATTGATATTTACAGTCATACATACAGCTTATATACATGTACACACACACATGTGCACTTTACATCCCATACATCATAGACGCACAGACATACAGTATACATTACATACAGTCACACTTTACACAGATATACACACTAATGCACATTGTATACTTACATCCATACTAACACGCACGCACGCACACACACACACACACACACACACACACACACACACACACACACACACACATTAAATAGACATACACATTACATGGACATAGAAACTCACACACTGTAAGCACCTCTGTGTGCAGGGAAGCTCCATGCTGTGCAGTCCTCAGCTTCTCTCCTCACAGCTCTGAGCCCCTCCCCCTCCTCCTCACAGCGTCTCCGGGCCCTCTCCTCTTCTGTCCCGACATGAGGAGAAGGAGGAAGCAGTCAGAGAAGGCAGTAAGAGGGTGGGGGAGGGGCCCGGGGATAGTGAGGAGGGGGCCCTGCCTGTATGTACACCCTCCTGCACAGGACAGACAGGAGGGAACTGTGTGCGGTACAGCTGTCAGGTTGGCCGGGCCCCTCTGATCTTAGTCTGAGCCCTTAGTCTGACAACTGTACCATTAATACTGCCCTGATGGCGGCCCTGCATACAACTACTGGGTTGAAAAACTGGATACGTGGCCCGAACTGGTGCTTTATGCCTTGGAGGTGCTGGATTGCCCTGCTGCTAGCGTGTTGTCAGAGCGGGTCTTCAGTGCAGCTGGTGCCATCATCACTGATAAGCACACCCGCCTGTCAACTGACAGCGCAGACAGGCTAACATTTATAAAAATGAACAAAGCCTGGATTTCACCTGAATTCAACTGTCCACCCGGGGAAAGCAGCTCAACATGAAGATTCTTGGTATCTCCTCTCCTCCTCCTTCAATTCTCAGCCAACAGCCAAGTCTTCTTCCGCCATGCTGTGTCTGGCCTAATTTTTTGGAGGCTTACTTGCTGCCTCACTCACTTTTTAATGGTTCTCTGTGTCCTGACTGCCATGCTCTGACGTCACTGCGTCTGCAGAGGAGCGGGACTAGTTGCTGGGGACCCGCCGATCGCATCCCCGGCAACCAGCCAGCTGTGTTATCTTTTTTTTTTGTGTAGCCGCGGCCAGGGCCTCACCACCCCCGGTCAATCGGCATTAGGTGTACCCTTGATGGTGACTGACGGCTGGCCTAGCCAGTTAGTTGTCAGCACCTAGGTTCATGTCCATTCACAATTAGGCAGTAAAAAAAAATGGAAAATTTAAATTTTCCAATAATATATACGTTTAGATTAAAGTTTCTCATTTTCAAAAGGAACATGAGAGAAAAAGCACCCCAAAATTTGTAACGCAGGTTCTCTTGAGTACAACGGTACCCCATATGTGGGCGTAAACCATTGTATGGGCACAAAGCCGGGCTCAGAAGGAAGGGAGCGCCAATTAGCTTTTCCAATGCAGATTTTGCTGAAGAAGTTTCTGAGCACCAGGTGCGTTTGCAGTGCCCCTGTAGTGTCAGCAGAGAGAAAACCCCCCATAAGTCACCCCATTTTGGAAATTGCACCCCTCAAAGAATTCATCTTGGTGTGTGGTGACCATTTTGACCCCACAGGTATTACAGGAAAGTTTTCAAAAGAAGACAGTAAAAATGAAAAACTCGAATTTTTCCAATAATATGTTCCTTTAGTTTGAAATTTCTCAATTTCACGAGGAACAGGGGAGAAATGTCACCCCAATATATGTAACACAGTTTCTTCTGAGTAGAACGGTACCCCATATGTGGGCATAAACCACTGCATGGGCACACAGCCGGGCTCAGAAGGGAAGGAGCGCCAATTAGCATTTTCAGTGCAGATTTTTCTGAAGAAGTTTCTGAGCACCAGGTGCGTTTGCAGAGCCCCTGTAGTGTCAGCAGAATAGATTCCCCCCAAAAGTCACCCCATTTTCGAAAGGGCACTCCTCAAAGAATTCATCTTGGGGTGTGGTGACCATTTTTACCCCACAGGTATTAGAGGAAAGTATTCAAAATTGGCCAGTAAAAATGAAAAACTCGAATTTTTCCAATATTATGTTGGTTTAGTTTGAAATTTCACAATTTGACGAGAAACAGGAGAGAAAACGTAGCCCAAAATCTGTAACGCAGGTTCTTCTGAGTAAAACGGTACCTCATATGTGGGCATAAACCACTGTATGGGCACACAGCAGGGCTCAGAAGGGAAGGAGCGCCAATTAACTGGAGCAAAACCGCAGCTAGTAATTAGAATAGCGCAGTTACTAAAATAAAATAAAAAAATGAGATTACAAGTAATGTGGGGTGGTTACGGACAGTCTGGGGTGGTTATGGGCAATCTGAGGTGGTTACAGATAATCTGGGGTGGTTACGGACAACATGGGGTGGTCACGGGCAACCTGCTGTGGTTACAGCAACCTGGGGTGGTTACAGGCAACGTGGGGTGGTTACGGGCAACGTGTGGTGGTTATGGGCAACGTGTGTTGGTTACGGGCAACCTGCAGTGCTTACAGACAATCTGGGGTGGTTACGGGCAACGTGGGGTGGTTACGGGCAATGTGGGGTGGTTACGGATAAACTGAAGTGCTTATAGGTAATCTCGGGTGGGTACCTGTAATCTGGCATGAATACCGCAATCTGGAGGGGGTCATTGGCAATTTGGGGGGTCAGAAACAACCTGCGGTGGTCAGAGGCGACGTGGCATGGTCAGAGGCGACGTGGCGTGGTCAGAGGCGACGTGCGGTGGTCATGGGCAACCTGCTGTGGTTACAACAACCTGGGGTGGTTACAGGCAACGTGGGGTGGTAACAGGCAACGTGGGGTGGTTACAGGCAACGTGGGCTGGGTACGGGCAATCTGCTGTGCTTACAGACAATCTGGGGTGGTTACGGGCAACCTGCAGTGCTTACAGACAATCTGGGGTGGATACGGGCAATGTGGGGTGGTTACGGGCAACCTGCAGTGCTTACAGACAATCTGGGGTGGTTACGGGCAACGTGGGGGGGTTACGGGCAATGTGGGGTGGTTACGGATAAACTGAAGTTCTTATAGGCAATCTGCGGTGGGTACCTGTAATCTGGCATGGGCACCGCAATCTGGAGGGGGTCATTGGCAATTTGAGGGTGGTCAGAGGCGCCGTGGCGTGGTCAGAGGCGACGTGTGGTGGTCAGAGGCAACATGCGGTGGTCAGAGGCAACGTGCGGTGGTTAGAGGCATTGTGGCGTGGTCAGAGGCAACGTGCGGTGGTTGCGTGTAATCTGAGGGGTTACATGTAATCTGGCGTGATTACGGGGAACCTGGGGGGGTTATGTGCAACCTGGAAGGGTTACAGACAATCTGGGATTGTTACTGATAAACTGAAGTGCTTATAGGTAATCTGGGGTGGGTACATGTAATTTGGGGTGGTTACAGGCAATTTGGAGGGGGTCACTGGCAATTTGGGGTGGTTACGGGCAATGTGCGGTGGTTACGGGCAACGTGCGGTGGTTACGGGCAACGTGCGGTGGTTACGGGCAACGTGCGGTGGTTACGGGCAACGTGCGGTGGTTACGGGCAACGTGCAGTGGTTACAGGTAATCTGGGGGGGGTTAGGGGTAATTTGGGAGTAAACTGCAATTATTACTATAATAAAAAGTGTGTGTTTTATTTTTTTGTGTGTTTGTCACTTTTTGTACTTTATACATTCATTTTCACTGTATTACTATGATTACTGTGATATTTTCTATCACAGTAATCATAGTTCAGTGACAGAGACCAAATAGGTCTCTGTCACTTTAAATTTTCAGAGTTGGCTGGTTGTGGAGCGCATGCACACTTCACAACCAGCCAGGACGCCGAAGAGGAAGGAGCTCCAGGATCAGGTAACATATAAGGGGTAGGGGGGGGGGGGGGGGGGGGACTGGGGGACGGGGGTGACAGGGGGGGTGGGGGGCGACTTGGGGGGGTGGGGGGACATCACTTTTTATCCCCTGTCACCAATCATTCATGTGACAGGGGATAAAAAGTGCCTGGATGCACGTGGCACAAGCGATCAGCGGTATATAGTATATACCGCTGATCGCTTGTACCGGGACCCCACATCGGTGGCGGAGAGCATGGGGCTTTCATTCATTTTAACTTTTCCATCGCTGCGAACAGACATTAGTCGGTTCACAGCGATGGCCGCCGGGGGAGGGGGGTTAGTGATCGCCCTACTAGGGGGGGCTGATCTGAGGTCTGGGGGACACTTATTTCATCTCCCTCCGCGGTAGATTCATAGCGGGGGGAGATGAAAGGCGGCTGCTGCACCGGTAATCCCCTTTACCGACGGCCGCCGCTATAACGTTAATAGCGGCGATCGTCGGTTAGGGGGGGGGGCGGGATGGACCCCACACACTGCCCACACCCCTCAGCTACCTCCGGTAGCTGGGGGGATGGGGTGGGGGCCGTCCCGGCCCCGCAGCCTTATTCTCTGCCATTGCCGTAAAAAGCTGATGGCAGCAGAATAAGGACCCTTAGTGACCGCCGTATAAAGCCGTATCGGCGGTCACTAAGGGGTTAAGAAGACTGTATTGTTATTCTTCGTCCCTACCTCCAAAAATATGCCTCTCACGCACAACTGCATGGGGGGGTGAGGCTAAATCACTATTCTGGCTATTTTTATTGGATGATTGTTTTGTCCATCTTCGTCTGGGTCTGTGGTGTCAGGCTAAGTTTTTGGGTGGTTCATATACTACCTCTGTTTTTAATGGTTCTCTGTGTCCTCACCCCCATGCTGTGTCAGGCAAAATTTTGGGGTGGTTCATATGCTACCTCTGTTTTTAATGGTTCTCTGTGTTCTCAACGCCATGCTCTGTCTGGCCTAATTTTTGTGAGGCTCACTTGCTACCTCATTCACTTTTAATGGTTCTCTTTGTCCTGACTGCCATGCTCTGACATCACTACGTCTGTGGAGGAGCGGGACTGGTTGCTGGGGGCCCGCCAATCGCGTCCCCGGAAACCAGCCATCTGTGTTATCTTTTTTTTCTGTGTAGCCGCGGCCAGGGCCTCACCACCCCCGGTCGACCCTTGATGATGACTGACAGCTGGCCTAGCCAGTTAGCTGTCAGCACCTAGGTTCGTGTCCACTATAAATCCCAGCCCCTGGCCTCACTCCAATGTTTTGAGAGGCCCATCAATATTAAAAAGCAGATGACAAGGAGAGCTCTGCTTCACCACTCTGAACTGGTGACTCCTCACCTCTGCGCTGACCCCTGACCTCTAAATGGAGCCTCCCCCTAACCCTTTTTTTTTTCTACTTGCCCACAGCTGAAAATCAGAGGTCAGAGGTTATCAGTGCAGAGCAGTGAGGCAAAGATCTCCTTTTCTTCTGGTCTTTAACCCTTTTTTTGTGCTGCAGCATGTCAGTGACGTTTTTGTCACCTTTAGACTGCAGTACATAAGTGGTTAAGCAGTCTAACAGGTTCTGGCACAGTAGCTCCTGCACAGGGTCCAGGAATACAGGGCAGCAGTGCTGAGACACTATCTTTGGGGTAAGGGGGGGGGGGGGGGGCGGGGGGCGAGATCCATTAAATGATCATAATTACTGTTACAACTTTGCACTTCCTTCTATGTGAGACATACACTTTAAAGCGTAACTGTCATTTCAATGTAATCTTTCAGAAATCAATAAATATCAATAGTACAAGCGATTGTAAGAAATTCTGTAATAGGTTTTATTAAGCAAAATAGTTTCCTTCTGTACTCAAAAAGCTGTTTTCCTACCTCCTACCTTCACTTCAGAAGAAGCAGGATTTCTTTGTCTATTATGGTCTATAAAGAGGGGAGGGGTTGAGGGGAGTGAGTAAATATGGAGAGGAGAAAAGGCAAAACACTACACCCTTCAATCTTTTCTCACCAAGCTCCCAGATAAGCACTGACCTTTCTCACCTGTGAATCCAGCGTTTTATGTGCCCAGACACTGTATAAACGTCTGGTCTGTGTGTTTCTTCTCTCTGCTCACTCATCTACCTCGACCCCTCCCCCCTCCATAGGTTATAATGGTTCAGCCGTCTTCACTTTGCTCCTTTAATGAAGACAAATTCGCCTCATAATGCACAGATAAGAAGTGAGAGGAGAAAAAGCTTTTTGACCACAGAAAGAGGCTTTTTTTTGCGCAATAAGACCTAGTTTCTTAAAATTACTTGTACTATTGATTTCTGCAATAAAAAAATTAAATGATAGACTTAAAGTGGTGTTTGTAATTGATTGATGGTTCTTTCATCTATTGACAGAGTATTCTAATTCTCCAATCAGCTGTATCTTTTGCAGTTTTTTTTTCACATATGGTAATTGTGCATCATATATGGAGGACACAAGGAGAGGGCTGCTGGCCAATGTAATCAATGTCCCTAATAAAAATGTACCCAGGGATGTCCTAAAACAATAAGGGCAGGTTCACACAGTGGAGTTTGCACCAGATATCACGCTGCAAATATTGCAAATCCACTGCGATACTTGTTTCTATTACAATCTATAGCCCTGCATTCTCACTGTGGATTTTAATTCAGCTGCAGGAATGTAGTGGCAGCTTTCTTTAACTAATTCTATAATAAATACACAATGCTTACCTGCTCCTATTTCTCCAGCGTGCTCCAGTATGCTTGTTAGTGTTGATTTGGTATCTCTGCCATTTAGCCCTATAATGTGTAATGTATAATTGTCAGAAGATTGGTCTTGGGCACAAACATCGATATACACTTAAAAAAAAAAGTATAGCTAATTATATATTACATAAAAAAGAAAAGGTCCAGCGTCACAGAACAAAATTTTCATTCTTTATTCATTGTAATAAAAACTCCATGCAAAAAAAAGGACATAAAAACACCATTACATTTCAGGCTTTGACTGTTAGCTCTTCCTCCATGACCGGTGACTTCCAGTTACACTGTGCAAAGGACACTGCCGCCAGTCACTGGACTCATATGTCATGTGTATGTGAGGAAACACTGCTTAATGCTATAAATTGCTGCTAAAAGCAAACATCTTAATATAACAATACATAGTAACATCCTTGGTAATCACAAGCTGTGGGTGATAAGACACTAATGAGGTCCCTTTTAGCTTGGAAGGATGATCACACACCCACAGTAAGGTTGATCCTGCATAAGAATTTTAAAACATAAAGCATAGCAAAAAGTAGAAATACTACAGTACAACAGAAAAGTGGAGCAATACCACCCCCACCCTGCATGATATATATATATATATATATATATATATATATATATATATATATATATATATTACAAATTCTTTATTACCTTGTATACTCTAGAAGAGAAGAAGACTCTGGCTATCGATGACCCAGGGAAACCTCTTTTACCTCCACTGCAGCTTAACATATTTGGATTATAGGTGAACATGGTTATTATGTAAACAGCACAATGTCTATTTCTGGTTGGTTTGCGTCACACAGGGAGTATTCTGAAAGGATTCATTAGCCATACTGTCTTTCTTATAAGACTACCTTCCCTCTGTAGTAACTATTGTTTTTCATGACAGGTAGATGCTTTTTAATACAATTACACAACAACTATATTGTGCAGAAATTTGGCAGGTGGATAATGTCATTTGATGAAAACCCTGGCTGTACAACAAGGAAGAAAAAAATGTTCTGTACAATTAATGCTGTTACCATTGTATCTTCTGAAAAGGCTATGGAGCTCAATATCTGACCTTCTTTCTTATTAGTTTAATATCTGATACTTCACCTATCTGGGGACCATATATTAAATGGATTTTTGGAACAGGGAGATTGAAGAAGAGCTTGTGCTGTCCTCTCCAGGCATTGACCTAGTATTGCCGTGCTTTCAGGTTCATTGCACCCCAAAAATAAAAAACAAATTCTGACCTAATGAGATATTGGTGGAGGATCACCAGGATAAGTAGAAATGATATCTCATAGGGATAGATGTATTGTAAGTAATCTTACAGATCACAACATGGAGAGCAACAATAAAACATTTTTGTCTTTCCTTTCCTCAAGTTTCTCCAATAACTTTCTCTTTTTGTACCACAATAGTAATCATTCTTAAATCAAAATATAGCGTACCATGTAAGAATGTTCAGGGGCTATATCTCATAATGTAAAGCCCATATTACACTGTCAGCGCTCGCTTGCTCCTCTCTCCCTGCTCGCTGCCGCTATTACAGCTGCTGCTATGTGTTGGCAGCAGGGGGGTGAGTACAGGGGGCCGTGGGGAGCTGCGCCAGGAGGAGGGGGAATGCCTGGGTAATGGGTAGATCGTCCGGGCAGCCCATAGCAGATAGCAGCAGTCTGCTGCTGCTGCTCCCATTACACGGAGCGATGGCAGCAAACCGCTGTTATATTAGTCAATTGTCTTTCAACATGTTGAAAGACAAACTACAGCAATGATCATCTGACATTGTTCATGTTGGCTGATTATTGCTTTCTATTACACAGGACGATTATCGTCCGTAACGGCCGATATCGACCGAATATGTCTGATAATCATTCCGTGTAATAGGGCCTTTCTATAATATGGAGACATATCTCTATAAATACAGAGACATATTAAAGTAGAAAGGCACTTCTATGGATGCGTAACGGAGCCATGATACGGGCATGTCATGTGCATGAGCCCTAATGATATACACTATGTTCTAATATAAATTCAAAGCTTTTAACTTCAAACATTATACCATAATTGGCAGTATTTCCCTAGATGCAGTCAAAGCCTTATAACAAGCCCAGAAAAGTAATTAACATGAATAAGCCTACTAAAGATTATAGCCTGCTCAGTCGCCACATCTACAACAATAAGGATGACCCTGAGCCGCAGACCTTAGGGACTTGAATAATCTTAGGTAATAATGTAAAAAAAAGCAAGATACATGTAAAGTAATGAGACAAACTAATCGCACTCTGTTTCATTAGGTCTTTTATATATTGTTATGAACTTACCTTATATTCACCCCTTAAGGACCGGGGCGATTTTGATTTTTGCGTTTTTTCCTCCTTGTGCATAAAAGGCCATAGCAGTTGCATTTTTTCACCTAGAAACCCACATGAGCCCTTATTTTTTGCGCCACTAATTGTACTTTCCAATGACAGGCTGAATTTTTGCATAAAGTACACTGCAAAAGCAGGAAAAAATTCAATGTGTGGTGAAATTGAAAAAATAAAAACACATTTTGTGTATTTAGTGGATATGTGTTTTTACGCCGTTCGCCCTGGGGTAAAACTGACTTGTTATATATGTTCCACAAGTCGTTACGATTAAAACGATATATAACATGTATAATTTTTATATTATGTGATGGCCTGTAAAAAATTAAAACCATTGTTTACAAATATATGTTCCTTAAAATCGCTCCATTCCCAGGCTTATAGCACTTTTATCCTTTGGTCTATGGGGCTGTGTGAGGTGTTATTTTTTGCGTCATGATGTTTACTTTCTATCGGTACCTTGATTGCGCATATACAACTTTTTGATCGCTTTTTATTAAAAATTTTCTGGATTTGATGCGACCAAAAATGCGCAATTTTGCACTTTGGGATTTTTTTGCGCTTACGCAGTTTACTGTGTGAGATCAGGAATGTGATTAATTAATAGTTCGGGCGATTACGCACACGGCGATAGCAAACATGTTTGTTTATTAATTTATTTATTTACTTTTATTTATAACCTGGGAAAAGGGGGGGTGATTCAAACTTTTATTAGGGGAGGGGGATTTTTATTATTAACAACACTTTTTTAACTTTTAGACTTATACTGGAAGCCCCCCTAGGGGACTTCTAGTATAAGTGCACTGATCTCTCATAGAGATCTCTGCAGCATAGATATGCTGCAGACACCAGACACTAGACACCAGGGATGACGCTGCAAACGGTAATCGGATGCAGCTGTTAACTTTGACAGCTGCATCCGATTACTGTATTAGCGGGCACGGCGATCCGGCTAATACCTGCAGTCCTGGGCTACAAGCGGCACCCGGGACCACTGCGGTTCAGAGCGCGGCCACCGCGCGGCCCCGTTCTGAACGTCCTTAACGACCGCAGGGCGTAAATATACGCCCGTGGTCGTTAAGGGGTTAAAACCCTATATACCGAAAAATGAAGATTAAATACTTTGAAAAAGGTAAAGAAGCATTATCATTTCATAGCCGAGAGGCATTAGTGTCAGCCATAGGTGTGAGGTGCAGCGCTCCTTTCTCTCCTTGTCTGTATTTTATCATTTCATAAAATGTTTCTCTTTCTATTTTCCAAATGGTAAAGGCACCAATTCCAATATGATTGTTCCTCACCATCTCTAATACACCTACTTTATTCATTAAGCCCCATAAGAATGCAATAAAATAGCATTTTATTTAGCTTTGATGTAGATTGACAAATAAAGGAGGTTTTATATAGATGGTGAGTGTTGCAAATCTTTTCTCAACTGCTCACATATACCTATTATACACTATTATGCACTTTATTATTATGCACTTGATGTCTTATCAAATGTGCTTCACCTAAAATGTCTCCAGCCTTAACACAAGAGTTTACGCTGCTTATAAATGTGGAAGTGGATCACCAGCCATGCCTGTTGTTTTTTATTGGATATATTTTTGTTTATTTAGAACTGAAGACACTTGAAGAAACAAGATGAAAGTTTATCAAAAGACAAAAAGCACTTGTTACATTCATTACTATGTGGCACAACACATTTTTACAGGAATTTTGCACTCTTAGTGGAGCCCCATAGTGGATTTTACAACAGGGCACCCGAGGCCCTGTGGGGGGCGGCACCCGCAGAGAACAAAATATTATTTTTTCTAAAAAAGATATTTTTTACCCCCGCCGCCCTAGGCACCGGACCACGGGTGCCTAGTCCGCGCCCGAGGGGGTGAGGGGGTTTCGGGCCCAGCCGGGGGTGAGCTTCCGGCACACACTGCCTCTATCACAGGCAGGAAGTTCATAGCTGCAGCCCCGGACTCCCCTGCTAGGCGCGATGATGTCAGGTGTGCTGCCGAGCAGGAGAGAAGTTCGGGACCGCGGGGCAGCAGCTATGAGCTTCCAGCTTGTAATAGAGGTAGTGTGTGCCGGAAGGTAAGCCCGGCCAGCCCCGAGACTAACTAGCCTGCCTCTGCCCCCGGGCCCTGGATGCTCCCCGGCTGCTCCTTCCCCCTAGCCTCTCCCCCTGCACCCCCCAGCTGTTCTCCATGCCCCCAGTTTCTCCCCCAGCCCTGCCCTCCCAGCTTCTCCCCTTTAGCCCCCCCAGCTGCTCTCTGTGCCCCCAGGTTCTCCCCATCCCCCCCAGCTTCTCCCCTGCACCCCCCCAGCTGCTCTCCCTGCCCCCTAGGTTCTCCCTCTGCCCCCCCAGCTTCTCCCCCTGCACCACCCCAGCTGCTCTCCCTGCCCCACAGGTTCTTCCCCTGCCCCCATCTGCTCCCCCTCCCCCCCTGCACCCCCAGCTGCTCTCCCTGCCCCCCAGCTTCTCCCCCTGCCCGCATCTGCTCCCCCTGCCTACCCCCCAGCTTCTCCCCTGCCCCCTCAGCTTCTCCCTTGCCCCCCAGCTTCTCCCCTGCCCCCTCCAGATGCTCCCCCTGCCCCCCCCCCCCCGCTTCTCCTCTGTCCCCAGCTTCTCCCCTGCCCCAGCTGCTCCCCCTGCCTCCCCAGATTCTGCCCCTGCCACCCCCATCTGCTCCCCCTCCTCGTCACCCCAGCTGCCCTCCTGCCCCAGTTACCCCCAGCTGCCCGCCTGCAGACTAGTTGCGGTCGGAGAAGTCTTCATGATGCTGCGCCAGATGGAGAAGAAAGCAAAAAGTGAGCAACGGCAATTGGAGAAGACGTCACCTGTGAGTCACTAGTAACTGCACTGTAATCACTTCTATAGTGTGCCGAGCCTGTGTACCGTTGGGGTCTAAATATGTCGGTGTATGGTTTGCGGTAGTGTACTGACACAGTCCCGCGGTCACTACAGTACACTAGTGCAAACTTTTAAACTAGAATCCAACTACAACAGCTGCAGGCACTACAACTCCCAGCATATCCTGAGGGCTGCAGACTGTCAGTACATGCTGGGAGTTGTAGTGCCTGCAGCTGTTGTAGTTGGGTCCTATACACTGGATGCTTTGTGGCTCATAAGAATACATAGATCTGTGGGGGCTCAGTGCAGGGAAGTGACCCCAGAACAGCACTTATAGGGATAGGAGTAGATGTTTCTTATCTATCCCCTAATAGAGCTGTTCTGGGGTCACTTCCCTGCACTGAGCCCCCACAGATCTATGTATTCTGATCTCCCTTGAAGCATCCAGGGTATAATTCACCTAGGACCCAACTACAACAGCTGCAGGCACTACAACTCCCAGCATGTACTTACAGTCTGCAGCCCTCAGGATATGCTGGGAGTTGTAATGCCTGCAGCTGTTGTAGTTGGGTCCTAGGTGCAGGCGCGCACGGTGGCTCTAAAGGTTATCCAGCCAGTACTGCAGTACCTGCCGGGATGATCTTTAATGAGAACAGCCGGTCTCATACAGCGTCTGAACATAGCCTTAGACTGAGAAAATATATTAGCAGGAAGATATTTGTCACAATGATTGTTAGAATCAACACAACCAAGATGATCATCCTTCCAAATATTCTGTATAAGTTTTATGTAAGTTTTGTTACCTCCCAATGACCAACCGAACTGGGATTATCAAGCGAATATGATATAACACGTTAATATTCATTTGGGATCCCCCCTAGAACAAACAAGACAGCCTTACATTACATGCAGGGCCGTATTAACAGCTGCTGCTGCCCTAGACACTAAACCTGAAGGCGTCCCATCTTGGGTCGCGTGGGGGAGAATTTCGGCCACATGCATTTCCCTACATGTAGAAACATTATCTGAATCGCATTTTTCATGGTTTTTAACTGCATATTGTCTGATGGAATTCTTACCACAAGATTGGTAGATTGGTAGGTAATAGCTCCAGGCGTCACATTTATCACCGCCACACCAGACCTGACCAATACCACCATATGGTAAATATGGCCCTGATTACATGTAGCTTAGGTTTAGGAGCACCATATTTGACTAATTATTATTATGCTAACCTTCAAACTGAACAATAACACAAGTAAAAGAAACAGAAACTGGAGGAACAACAGAATAATTTTAAACCAATCATTTTCTATCAATATTTTTAATCCACCGCCTCTTGAGCACTATTTTGTTATCTCTAAACCTAAGCTAAAGTACTATCAAGAGCATATCAACACAATAAACAATAATTGTAAGGGCAACATTGTAGCCCATTGGAAACTGCTGCAGTATAGATTTTAAGCCCTCACAGGCGGGGTCCTCTTTCCCCATGTACCAGTCTGCTATTTACCTTCATGTAACATGTTTTGATCTTGCAATGCTCTTCTATTGCTTGTATAGGGCTCTGGAATCAAGGATGCTTTATAAATAATAATAATAATAATAATAATAATAATAATAATAATAATAATAATAAATATGGGCAGCATAAAATGGAGGCGTCCATGGTCTGATGGCTACTTTGTGGGTGGCACAGTGATTGGCACTGTTGTTGTCCTGAGAACAAATCCCCACCAAGGACATGTGCAAAGAGTTTGTATCTTTTCCCCATGTTTGGATGAGTTTTCTCCAACACTTTACCCCTTAACTACCGCGGGCGTAAGTGTACACCCCCAAAACCCGTGCCTTAACACAAACGGGCGTACATTTATGCCCGCGGTTTCCCCGATCGCTGCGTGTACACACACAGCGATCGGGGAAGATGGCCTGCTATAATATATAGAAGGCCATCCCGGCTTGTCGGCACGGGGGGTGATTAACCGCTCTCCTGCTGACGATCGCCGCTATTTGCTGATCAATTCAGATCAACTAATGGTGGCGATCTGCAGCTTTCCGGGTCATCGGTGACCCGATGGCCCGGAAAGCAATGACGGTCGGTGCTGTCCGAGAACGACACCGACCACCATTACTGTTAAAAGTGATCACGGCGATATAAGTACCCCATGAAAGGGTTAAATACCTGCTGTGGACACCTCAGCTAGGTAGCGGAGGTGTCCAGGGCAGGTATTGACCCATACTCACCTGATCCAGCGTCCCAATCGCGTCTTCCGGGTCCCGATTGCGTCCTCGTCTTCGTCGGCGTCTTCGTCTTTTTCCGGCGGTCCCCATCGGCAATCATCGGCTCCAGCGTCGTCAAACTTCGGCTTTTTCCGGAATTTGCGTTCTACTGCCCCCTAGCAGCTGATAAGTGTATATAATACACATATCAGTAGCTATAGGGTTGAAGAAAGTTTTTTTTTTTTTCCAATTTTTATTTTTTTAATTTTCCGCACCCTATCGCCGCTGAGTGCTGATCAGCATCGTGTGGAAGTGCGCCGCTGATCAGCAACTCCTCCTTTTTGGCATAGGGTGTTTTTTACCTATATCCTACAGCCACGGTCTGCTTATAAGTGCCGCACATAAGTGCGACATTTATCGGCAACTCCTTTCTTGGCGTAGTTTTTTTTTTTAAAATTTAATGTTAAAAAAAACATGTAAAAAACACCATTACACTACACGGAATAAAGTTTTACACTACACAACTACACATTTACATAACCCACATACTAGTCCCCGTATAAAGATGGCCCCCAGGGTGTTTTCAGCGTCAGACGCATACGTTATTATTGCCTCCGACACTGAAACAGCCAGTGAGGATGAATGGGGCATCCTTTTTTCCTCCATTCATCCTTATCCTCATCCAGTGACGTGTCTGGGGTAGCGTAGCGTACACTGCCCCCCAGACACGTCTTTTTCGCCAGTACCGTCCCATTAAGAGATGACAGTATGGCGTTAAATTCTACAAACTCTGTGACAGTACCTCAGGGTACACTTACAGATTTAGCGTACGTGCACACTGCGGAATGGCAAAGGATAACCCTTTGTGCATTCCGCAGCTGGCATCCACCGGCGGACTGATGCGGGCGCGCGTCTCCACCCGTGTCATAGACTCCATTCTATGCACAGGCGAATTCCGTCGTCCATCCAGAGAATGAACACGTTCATTCTTTGGACAGAGGGCAGAATCAGCCCGTGCATAGAATGGAGTGTGACACGACCGGAGATGCACGCCTGCATCAGTCCGCAGGTGGATGCCAGCTGCGGAGTGCACAAAGGGTTATCCTTCGCCATTCCGCAGTGTGCACGTACCCTTAGAGTGTATGAGGGAAGGGACACCCGAATCCAGCCCCCAGATGCCCATCCTCCGAGTTAAGGGGGGAGATTGTTCGTGAACTGATCTTCCCACTGCTGGATAAAGGTTACCACCTGTACGGGGATAACTTTTATACCAGCACCCCTTCTTCTGGTACCTCACTGCCCGAGCTACTGTAGCTTGCGGCACGAACCGAAATATAAGAGGCAGTAACAGAGCCCTAATATTAAGCAGCCATGAAGCGGACTCAGCGCTTCTGGATATGAATGACCCCAAATCGCACCAGGGCAACATTTTCCAGGTGACGTCCCCCACACTGGAAAACAGGAGACCCCAGAAGAAGTGCAGAGTGTGGCGTAACAGGGGGATCAGGAAGGACACCATTTTCCAGTGTGACACCTGTCCTGATCACCCCGGCCTCTGCACACAGGATCTCTTCAAGGCGTACCACACGTCACTGGAGTTCTACATTTTCTAAATTCTGTCCCTTATTCCTATTTCAGGGGTCACGTTGATCCAGGGATTATTCTGATTGCCATTATGGAGTCGGGAAGGAATTTTTTCCCAGTGATGAGGCTACTGTCGTCTGCCTTATGAGGGTTTTTTGCCTTCCTCTAGATCAACACAGGTTGAATTTGATGGACACCTGTCCTGGCCTAATACCCCCAAAATAAATTAAATTAGTCCCTTTTCCCCATCTAAATAGGTATGGCCGCCATTCCCATTAGAGACTTGCCATGATGCAATTACAAAGCCTCTGTGCGGCCAGGACAGTAGAAACCCACCACAAGTTACCCCATTCTGGAAACTACACTCCATAAGTAATCTAACAAGGAGGGCAGCAGGGATATGGCCCCCTGGTGGCGCGCACATTTGTGCCGTGAAAATGAAAGAAAAAAGGGATATTTTTATTTTCACACCACATGTTCTACATATGTGCCCGTCACCAATGGGGTCCATATGCTCACTGCACCTCTTGTTAGATTCCTTATGGGATGTAGTTTCCAGAATGGGGTCACTTGTGGGGGGTTTCTACTGTCCTGGCCGCACAGGAGCTTTGTAATTGCGACATGGCCTCCATCCTCCATTCCAGCCTCTAAATGGCGCTCTGTCCCTTTGGTGGCTTGCCCTGTGCCCATATGGCACATTATATCCACATGTGGGGTATTTTCGTACTCAGGGGAAATTACCCTACACGTTTTGTGTTCAATTCCTTTTTTAACCCCTTGTGGAAATGGAAAAAAATCAAGGCTAGACCAACATTTAGCGTAAAAAAATGTTAATTTTTATACTAAATCATTGATTTTGTCTTGATTTTTTTCATTTTAACAAGGGGTTAAAAGATAAAGAAAACCACAAAATGTGTAGAGCAATTTCCCCTGAGTACGGAAATACCCCACATGTGGACTTAAGGTAACAAGTGGGTGCAGGGTAAGCCTCCAAAGGAAAGGAGTGCCATTTGGCTTTTGGAGGCTGGATTTGGCTGGAATGGATTTCGAGGGCCATGTTTCATTTAAAAGGCCCCTGTGTTGCCAAGACAGTTGAAACCCCCCACAAGTGACCCCATTATGGAAACTACACCCCTCAAGGAATGTAACAAGTGGTGTAGTGAGTATATGGACACAAATGTGGAACAATGTGGCGTGAAAATGAAATATTACATTTTTTACACTATAATGTTAGTCTAGCCTTGATTTTTTCATTTTCTCAAGGGGTTAAAAGATAAAAAAAACACACAAAATGTGTAGAGCAATTCCCCTGAGTCCTTAAATACCCCACATATGGACATAAAGTGCCATGTGGGTGCAGGGCAAGCCTCCGAAGGGAAGGAGCGCCATTTGGATTTTGGAGGCTGGATTTGGCCAGAATGGATTATGAACGCCATGTCGCATTTACAGAGCCCTCGTGCTGCCAAAACACTGAAACCCCCCAAAAGTGACCCCATTCTGGAAACTATACCCCTCAAGGAACCTAACAAGTGGTGCAATGAGGATATGGACCCCTTGATGACGGGCACATTTGTGCCGTAAAAGTGAAAAAATGAAAATTTTTCCTTTCACGTCACATTGTTCCACATTTGTGTCCGTCACCAGTGGGGTCCATATGCTCAGTGCACCCCTTATTAGATTCCTTGAGGGATGTAGTTTCCAGAATGGGGTCACTTGTGGGGGGTTTCCAGTGTTTTGGCAGCATTGTAAATGTGACATGACCCTTGAAATCCTTTCCAGTGAAATTCAGCTTCCAAAAGCCAATTGGTGCTCCTTCCCTTTGGAGGCTTGTCCTGTGCCCGCTTGGCACTTTATGTCCACGTGTGGGGTATTTCCGTACTCGGGAGAAACTGCACTACACGGTTTTTGGGTTTTTATTCCTTTTATTCCTTTGTGAAAATGAAAAATTGAAGGCTAGAACGTTTTAGTGTAAAAAATAAATTTTTCTTTTTTCACACCACATAATGTCCCTTTAGGGGTGTTTTTTATGTTTTGGCACCCCAGAGCCTCTGCCAACCTGAAGTGGTACAGTCAAAAATGATCAAATATAAGAGGCGTTGAAATTCACTAGGCGCTCCTTTGTATCTGAGGCTTGTGGTTGCGTCAAATAGCGCAATAAGGCCACATATGGGGTATTTCTATAAACTGCAGAAATGGGGCAATCAATATTGGGGTGCATTTCTCTGGTAATAGGTTCATAATTATGAAAGATATTGGATTACATTAAAATCTCTGCACAGAAAATTAAAATTTTCAAATTTCTTACACACTTAGCTTTTATTTCTATGACTACCTTAAAGGGTTAAAAAAAAATTTCTGGATGTGCTTTTGCAGAGTTTGGGGGTGCAGTTTCTGAAATGGGGTGCTTTGTTGGGCTTTCTAACATACAGTCCCCTCAAATACACTGCTGGGTTCACACTACGTATATTTCAGGCAGTATTTGGTCCTCAAGTCAGGTCCTCATAGCAACCAAAACCAGGAGTGGATTGAAAACACAGAAAGGCTCTGTTCACACAATGGTGAAATTGAGTGGATGGCCGCCATATAACGGTAAATAACTTCCATTATTTCAATATAACAGCCGTTGTTTTAAAATAACAGCAAAAATTTGCCATTAAATGACGGCCATCCACTCAATTACAACATTATGTGAACAGATCCTTTCTGTGTTTTCAATCCACTCCTTGTTTTGGTTGCTATACAGCCTCACACATACAGCCTCAAATATACGTAGTGTGAACATAGTGAACAGGTCCCTAAAAATGTCTGATTTTGAAATTTTACTGAAAATTTGGAAATTTGCTGCTAATATTTTAAGCTTTCTATTGTCTAAAAAAATGAAAGATAGTTTAATAAATGCCGCCAACATAAAGTAGACATGTTGCTAATGCTATTTAATATATAATTTATGTGGCATAACCATTTTCTGTATAAGCAGAAAAGTTTCAAAGTAAAAAAAATGCAATTTTTCACAATTTTTCATGTTATTTAGTTTTTTTTCATAAAGATTTGTTATAAGTATCGACTCCAGTTTACCAGAAATGTAAAGTACAATATGTCACGAGAAAACAATCTCAGAATCAGCCGGATAGGTAAAAGCATCCCAAAGTTGTTAATGAATAAAGTGACACAGGTCATATTCATAAAATTTGCCTCGGTCCTTAAGGCCATTTTAAGCCCGGTCCTTAAGGGGTTAAAACATACTGACATTGAGCATACTGAAATTGGAGTTTACATTGTGAGCTCCACTGGGACCAATGTGAAAGAATCCTGAGACGTTTAAGCCCTTCCCCAGGACCACTTAAATCCTACCCATCAGTGGGTTAGCCCTACCCCTTTTTAGGGTTAATCACAATTGAAGTTAGTAATACCTGCTAGAAGGCTTTACAGGGTCTCAACCCTGTGCTCCTGAATAACAGGTTACCTACCATCTATGGTGTGTATGTACTCGAGGACTACAACTCTTAGGCTGGGTTCACATTATGGAATCTGCGCAGGTAAATTCTGGCGGATTCCGTCGCCAGTACACACTCACGGCCATGTGCCGGCTCCATAGACACCATTCTATAGGCGGGCCAATTCCGCTATCCACCAAAAGAATTGACATGTCATAGAATGCTGTCTAAGGCACGGGCAGAGAGGCGTGTGGCCCTGAGCGCGTTCTAGCAACGGAATCCACCGGAATTTATCTGCACAGATTCCGTAGTGTGAACCCGGCCTTAGCCTGGTGGAGGTTGTAGTCCTGGGATAAATATGTCAACCACCAAGTAATTTAACCTAAGATTTGCATATAATTTAGTAAGTAAGCTCATGTTTCTATGTTACTTTCATTTAGCCTTAATCTGGGTAGGTCAATTTAACATCTTCCTACTTTGTCCTCAAATAACCCTGGATAAAGTAGAAGTTACTGGCCAAACCGTCCTGTTAGTTTTTCTACTATAATACTTCTGAAAGCCTGGATTATAATGCGTGCACGCGAAAGTATTTGGAATACATTCCACGGGTCCAGTATTGTACTTGCATATCTGCCTCAAAGAAATAAGATGACTTATGGATTGAGGCCTTAAAAACGTTGGCTTAGGGTAAGGGATTTACAAAAATGATGATTCTGCACATACCACTGTAACTAAGCTAACAATCTCTTGCAGTTTTTGTAAAGGTAATAGACATTTAGCTACCCTCAGAAACAGGATGAAAAAGGTTTTCTATTGAGAACAATGGCATCTGATCCATGAAGACAGCTTTGTTGCTTGAAGCAATGGTATAGTGTTAGGTGCCAAAAACAATGGCACTAGGACTAGGGATTTATCACAGTCGTTGTATTATACTTGATGCAACAGGAAATCGGGTTCCAAGAAAATAAGTACACTTACTATGAAATAGTGATAATGCAGATTGCTCAAGACGTCACTTTGGGGATCACGATGTACACTGTGTAGCCACTTCAGAGCTGAAGAATACATCTTCACTCTTCATTGTATTGCTAGGATCTTATCTAACTTATTCAAAATATGTACAACTAGAGCAGATCTCTCAGTTCTCTATACTATCTAAGGTCAGCAGAGGGAGATGAGGAAATATTGCATACACATTTTTTACTATGAATTGATTTAGTATTTGCATTAAAGAGAGTCTAGGATAGGGATGAGCGAATAGTGAGATATTTGAATATTCGATATTCGTATGAATATCCCGCGAATATTCGAATATTCAATCCCATTAAAGTCTATGGGACAAGTGTTCGATAAGTGAAAAACATCTATTTTACCATTTGAAGAGTGAAACCGGAAGCTGGGGGATTTGAACGCTTATCGAATATTTATTGAATATTCGCCGGATATTCGTACAAATATTGAATACTCGAATAACTCACTATTCGATTGAATATCTATTCGATCGAACAGTATTCGCTCATCACTAGTCTAGGACAGACCTCTGCGAAAAAGCTGTACAGTGCTGTACAATCTGTAAAGTGTAAAATGATGCTGATGCTGAACAGCACGCCTTCAAAACTACTAAACTTTGTTCTCTGAATTAGGCATGGTATAAAATGTATCTGAATACACAGTGTGAAGTATGGAACCATCTGCAAAGAGGTCTCTCTCAAATGGAGGGTGATATGTGTGCATTTCGTAGCCTGACAGATTGTAGATTAAGGCTATGTTCACACAAAGTAAGAGACTGGCCTTTCCATGACCTGGCCGGGTCACCAAATGGATAATCTCTGAAAAGATCATCCCTGCAGTACTGACCGGATGATCTTTGCAGCCGCAGAGTTCTGATGCAGGCGCATCCGTGCGTGCCCGCCTCAGAACTCCCCACTGAACACTATGGAGCGAGTGACCATAGTGTGCACTGACAGGGTTTTCTGGGGCCGCTATTCACTGAATAGCGTCCACAGAAAACTGACATGTCAGTTTTCTACGGCGCCGCAAGAGATCCCGCCGGAGCGTATACTATGTGTATACACTCTGGCCGGGATCCCATAGAAAGCAAGGCAATATATGTTTTCGTACAAAGTATGGCCAGTGTTGCCGATTGCAACAATGGCCGTATTTATACGAAAATATACATTGTTTGAACATAGCCCCAAGGTGTAAAGGCCTATCAGTGGCTTTTAATTCAGCGGTATTAAAGATAGAGGAGCTCTGTAAGCTGTAAACCCTAAAAAGCTGGAGGAGTGCAAAGCAGGAAAAAAGACATGTTACATTTAAATTTAACCCCTTAACGACATCGGGCGTAAGTATACGCCCCCGCAGGGTGGGATTTAACGCAAACGGGCGTATACTTACGCCCGATGTTTCCCCGATCGCTGTGTGTTCACACACAGCGGTCGGGGAAGATGGCCTGCTATAATGTATAGCAGGCCATCTCTGCTCGTCGGCACGGGGGGTGATTAACCCCTCCCGTGTCGACGATCGCTGCTATATGCTGATCAATACAGATCAGCATATAGCAGCTGAAAACAGCTTTTCGGGTCATCGGTGACCCGGAAAGCAATGGCGATTGGTGCTGTCCGAGATAGCACCAATCGCCATTAGTGTACTGTGTAAAGATGGCGCAGATGCCACCCCCACGATCGCCGTGATAGGCCGGCCAGTACCGGCTGGCCCATCATGGCGATCAAACTGTAAAAAAAACTGTTTTGTCGGATTCTGCACCCCTTAGCTAGGTAGCTGAGGGGTGCAGAACAGGTGTGTGTGGTGCAGGTGTACCATACTCACCTGATCTGGGCGTCCGGAGCGACGATCTGCGGTCCGCGCCGTCCTCGCGTCTTCTTCGCTTCACTTCCGGGTTCGGTCGTCCAGCGTCGGAAGTCTTCGGAAACGCTCGGGTCCTCGGCTTCGGCGGGTCTCGGCAATCTCCGGCAGCGTCGCTCTACTGCCCCCAAGCGGCTGATCAGTGAATATCATTCACTGATCAGTTGCTTTGGGTTAAAAAGATTTTTTTTTTTTTTTCCCAATTTTTTTTTTCTTTTTTTGCGCCCTAACGCCGCTGAGTGCTGATCAGCATCGCATGTAAGTGCGCCGCTGATCAGCAACTCCTCCTTTTTGGCGTAGGGGCGTTTTCCCCCCCTATATCCTACCGCCACTGTCTGCTGATAAGTGCCGCACATAAGTGCGGCATTTATCAGCAGCTCCTTTCTTGGCGTAGGGATATTTTTTCTTACTGTCAAAAAAACACGTAAAAAACACTACACTACACCACACTACATGGAATAAAGTTTTACACTACACCACTACACATTTACATACCCCATATACTATCCCCGTATAAAGATGGCCCCCAGGGTGTTTTCGGCATTGGACGCATACGCTATTATTGCCTCTGACACTGAAACAGCCAGTGAGGATGAATGGGGGGATCCTTCTTTCCTCCATTCATCCTCATCATCCTCATCATCCAGTGACGTGTCTGGGGGTAGCGTAGCGTACGCTGCCCCCCAGACACGTCTTTTCCACCAGTACTGTCCCAATAAGAGATCACGGTATGGCGTTAAATTCTACAAACTCTTTGAGCGTACCTCAGGGTACACTTACAGATCCAGGGTACGTGCACACTGCGGAATGGCGAAGGATAACCCTTTGTGCATTCTGCAGCTGGCACCCGCCGGTGGACTGATGGAGGCGCGCGTCTCCACCCGTGTTAAAGGCTCCATTCTATGCATGGGCAGATTCCGTCGTCCGTCCAAAGAATGGACACGTTCATTCTTTGGACAGAGGGCAGAATCCGCCTGTGCATATAATGGAGTGTGACACGAGCGGAGACGCGCGCCTCCATCAGTCCGCCGGCGGGTGCCAGCTGCGGAATGCACAAAGGGTTATCCTTCGCCATTCCGCAGTGTGCACGTACCCTTAGAGTGTATGAAGGAAGGGACACCCAAATCCAGCCCCCAGATGCCCCCCCCCATCCTCCGAGTTAGTGGGAGATCGTTCGGGAACTGATATTCCCACTGCTGGATAAAGGTTACCACCCGTACTGGGATAACTTTTATACCAGCACCCCCTCTTCCGGTCCCTCGCTGCCCGAGCTACTGTAGCTTGCGGCACGATCCGAAAATATCAGAAGCAGTAATAAAGCCCTAATATTTAGCAGCCATGGAGCGAACCCAGCGCTTCTGGATATGAAGGACCCTGTATCGCACCAGGGCAACATTTTCCAGGTGACGTCCCGCACACTGGAGAACGGGAGACCCCAGAAGAAATGCAGAGTGTGGTGTAACAGGGGGATCAGGAAGGACACCATTTTCCAGTGAGACACCTGTCCTGATCACCCCGGCCTCTGCATACTGGATCGCTTCAAGGCGCACCACACGTCATTGGAGTTCTAAATTCTGTCCCTTATTCCTATTTCAGGGGTCACGTTGATCCAGGGATTATTCTAATTGCCATTATGGAGTCAGGAAGGAATTTTTCCCCTGTGATGAGGCTACTGTCGTCTGCCTCACGAGGGTTTTTTGCCTTCCTCTGGATCAACACAGGTTGAATTTGATGGACACCTGTCATTTTCAACCTTATAAACTAATAATTGGCCTAATACCCCCAAATAAATTAATAATTGTCCCTTTTCCCCAGCTAAATAGGTATGGCCGCCATTCCCATTAGAGGATACCATGATGCAATTACAAAGCCTCTGTGCGGCCAGGACAGTAGAAACCCCCCACAAGTGACCCCAGTCTTGAAACTACACCCAATAAGGAATCTAACGAGGGGGGCAGTGGGGATATGCCCCCTGGTGACGGCCACATTTGGGCCGTGAAAATGAAAAAAAATTATTTTTTATTTTCATGGCACATGTTCCACTTATGTGCCCGTCACCAGTGGGGTCCATATGCTCACTCTACCCCCTTGTTAGATTCCTTATGGGGTGTAGTTTCCATAATGGGGTCACTTGTGGGGGGTTTCTACTGTCCTGGCAGCACAGGAGCTTTTTAATTGCGACATGGCCTCCATCCTCCATTCTAGCCTCTAAATGGCGCTCTGTCCCTTTGGTGGCTTGCCCTGTGCCCATATGGCACATTATGTCCACATGTAGGGTATTTTCGCACTCAGAGGAAATTACCCTACACGTTTTGTGTTCACTTCCTTTTTTAACCCCTTGTGGAAATGGAAAAAATCAAGGCTAGACCAACATTTAGTGTAAAAAATGTTTAATTTTTACACTAAATCATTGATCTTGTCTTGCTTTTTTAGTTTTCACAAGGGGATAAAAGATAAAAAAAAAACACTAAATGTGTAGAGCAATTTCCCCTGAGTACGGAAATACCCCACATGTGGACATAAAGCGCCATGCGGGTGCAGGTTAAGCCTCCAAAGGGAAGGAGCGCCATTTGGCTTTTTGAGGCTGGATTTGGCTGGAATGGATTTCGAGGGGCCATGTTGCATTTAAAAGGCCCCTGTGTTGCCAAGACAGTTGAACCCCCCCACAAGTGACCCCATTATGGAAACTACACCCCTCAGGGAATGTAACAAGGGGTGTAGTGAGCATATGGACCCACTGGTGACGGGCACAAATGTGGAACAATATGGCGTGAAAATGAAATATTACATTTTTTACACTATAATGTTGGTTTAGCCTTAAATTTTTCATTTTCACAAGGGGTCAAAAGAGAAAAAAACACAAAATGTGTAGAGCTATTCCCCCTGAGTTCGTAAATACCCCACATGTGGACATAAAGCGCCATGTGGGCGCAGGGCAAGCCTCCGAAGGGAAAGAGCGCCATTTGGATTTTGCAGGCTGGATGTGGCCAGAATGGATGATGAACGCCGTGTCGCATTTACAGAGCCCTCGTGCTGCCAAAACACTGGAAAACCCCTCACAAGTGACCCCATTCTGGAAACTACACCCCTCAAGGAATCTAACAAGTGGTGCAGTGAGGATATGGACCCCTTGATGACGGCCACATTTGTGCCGTGAAAGTGAAAAAATGAAACTTTTCCCTTTCACGTCACATTGTTCCACATTTGTTCCCGTCAACAGTGGGGTCCATATGCTTACTGAACTCATTGTTAGATTCCTTGAGGGGTGTAGTTTCCAGAATGGGGTCACTTGTGGGGGGTTTCCAGTGTTTTGGCAGCATGAGGGCTCTGTAAATGCGACATGACCCTTGAAATCCATTCCAGTAAAATCCAGCTTGCAAAGGCCAATTGGCGCTCCTTCCCTTTGGAGGCTTGTCCTGCACCCGCTAGGCACTTTATGTCCACATGTATTTCTGTACTCGGGAGAAACTGCGCTACATGTTTGGTGTTTTTTTTTTTCTTTTATCCCCTTGTAAAAATGAAAAATGAAGGCTAGAACAACATTTTAGTGTAAAAAATAGAATTTTTCCTTTTTTACACCACATTGTTCTGAAAATCTGCAAAGCACCTGTGGGGTTCAAATGCTCACCGCACCCCTTGTTACATTCCTTGAGGGGTGCAGTTTTCTAAATGGTGTCACTTTAGGGTTTTTTTTTAGGTTTTGGCACCCCAGAGTCTCTGCCAACCTGAAGTGGTACGGTTAAAAATGACCAAATATAACGGAGGCGTTGAAATTCACTAGGCGCTCCCTTATATCTGAGGCTTGTGGTTGCGTCAAATAGCACAATAGGGCCACATATGGGGTATTTCTATAAACTGCAGAAACGGGGCAATAAATATTGGGGTGCTTTTCTCTGGTAATAGGTTTATCATTATGAAAGATATTGGTTTACAATAAAATCTCTGCACAGAAAATAAAAATTTTCTAATTTCTTACACACTTCGCTTTTATTTCTGTGACTCCCCTAAAGGGTTAAAAAACTTTCTGGATGTGCATTTGCAGAGTTTGGGGGGTGCAGTTTCTGAAATGGAGTGCTTCGTGAGGCTTTCTAACATACAGGCCCCTCAAATACACTTTGAACCTGAACAGGTCCCTAAAAATATCTGATTTTGAAATTTTACTGAAAATTTGGAAAATTGCTGCTAATGTTTTAAGCTTCCTATTGTCTAAAAAAAACTAAATATAGTTTAATAAATGCCGGCAACATAAAGTAGACATGTTGCTAATGCTATTTAATATATAATTTATGTGGCATAACCATTTTCTGTATAAGCAGAAAGGTTTCAAAGTTGAAAAAATGCATTTTTTTCACAATTTTTCACGTTATTTTGGTGTTTTTCATAAAGATTCGTTATGAGTATCGACTCCATTTTACCAGAAATGTAAAGTACAATATGTCACGAGAAAACAATCTCAGAATCAGCCGGATAGGTAAAAGCATCCCGAAGTTATTAATGAATAAAGTGACACTGGTCATATTCATAAAATTTGTCTCTGTCCTTAAGGCCATTTCAGGGGTTAAAAACTTTGTTACAGTATGTACAAGTGTGATATAATGCCACAGGGCATATTGGCTATTCCACCCAGAAACAGCTATCCATCCAGCTAAGAGCACAACAATAGTAAGTGGGAAATATAACAAATAACCAACACAATTTGTGAATTTGTGATTTGTGCTGTTTGCAAGGACACTAAGCACTGTGGCCGCCTCAGGGCAGTCACTGTAATTTAGAGTTACTGTATACTTTCATTTGAATCACGGCATAGAATGTCTATGAAATAACAATACCATTGCCCACGGAAAATCACCTAAGAACACTATTGGTCATTGAGGTGGAGTATTGGGAAACCCCACAGACAGCTGACATAAGTAAAAAGTGTGTGTGTATTCCATCAGGTCACCAGATTTCAACCCAGGACCCAAGTGCTGCAAAACAACATAAACCTGGGCCTCCATGATACCCTTGCAAATTTGCCTTGTTTAGTATATAGAATGTCATTGCCTATTTGAGCATTCATACTGCTACTTGTACACCTGTCATTACGTGACTATTCTAATGGATCTGGTCTATTGGATTTCAGATGTTTCATTTTTTCAAACAAATTAATTAGTATAAAAAAACAAACTTTACAATGCACACAGTGATATGCTTTTAGATTTATTAGTTTTATTTATAGAAATAATTAGTAAATTTAATATATTTTAATATTGAGATATAAATGAGTACTCCAGAAGTACAAACAAAAGTTAATATAGGCATCTGTAATCAATTAAAGGGGTTGGTATCTTTACCGTGGAATAAACAATTAATGGGAACCTTCTCAGCCAATTGGATTATGACTTAAACAAGAGCCTCTCCTTTCTCTCTAAAGGAATGATTGTACATTCATCTTCCTATGAAATGATGCAATTGGAAAGGCCTAATTCTTTTATGTAACCTATAACTTTGCTGCAGTCTGTAGAGCGCCTTTAATGTAGTGATGAGATGTAATGAAGAGATGAGTTACACTTCTCGTATTTGCAAGAAACCTCATGTAACATTGTACCTAACCTGTGGATAAGAACGTGGATCAGATTTATAACTCACAAACAGTTAGGCATTTTTTGTTACAAATGTTATCATACCACTTCCCATTTGTGTACACTGTAACACAATTTACTTTTTCCTTTCCACTGGGTCCACCTCTTTTCCAGTGACTGTAAACTTCTTTAAAATGGTTGACAATGTTAGATACTGGTCCTTCTGTCATTTCCAGGTGAGCACATTTATTGTATTTCTTCACTAATGCCAAGACTGCAGTCTTCTCTGCTTCACTTTTAGGGGTGGCAATCCACCCACCGATAGCTTTACATATGGACTTGGATGTTGCAAAGTCTACATCTTTTCCACTGGTGGCAATCATTTTGTCTCCCACCTTTTGAACCTTTCCTTCAAGTTTGAGAACTGGAAAATCAAATATAATTGGTGTAATAAATATCACTAGTAGAGATAAGCAAAGTGAATCTGGTGAATCAAGATTTGCTGGGAATCATGCTGTCAATTTAATTTGTTTTGCAAAGTGAATTCCCACTTATTTGTTAAGGAAATTAGCAAAAAAAACCTAAATGGCAGCTATTCAAGCTGTCTGGATCATCACTTTCCCTTGTACCGGTCCAATCAGCTACAGGCTCCTGTGTGATGTCAGCACCTTCTCCCTCACATTCTATATGAGGCGGTTTATTAATGGAGGTGGCCAGTCAGCTGTATGTGGAGGTGAGAGCAGGATCACAGCAGGTAGTTAAAGCAGAGCAGGGAGAAACTGATATAGGGACAGAGAGGAGAGGAATAACAGAAATTGAATGATTGAATGGCTGATAACCTTTTTTTTAAAATTTTTGACACTTTTACAAAATCATGCTTTAACAAATTTGCTCTTCTGTAATAGTCCCAGTATTGTAGCTACTATAGTTTTGGTTGTTTTAATGAAATTCATTAAGATTTGATTTGCAAATCTTAACAAGTCTGACTGAAAATTCACGAAACAATGTCGACTCTCCCTGCCCATCAATCAGAGATAGGCAGAGAGCTGTGACTAGTCATAGATGGCTCTCCATCTCCAGATGACTAGCTGTAGCCCCTCTCCCGACCTCGCGCACTGCAATAAAACTCCTTTTTCCCCCTATATGTGGCTTGTATGCTTGGCTAGCTGCACAGTAGATCTATACTGTGCAGCTGGGAATTATATTAGCACTATCCTGCTAATTGTTATCTTTAATTTGAAGCCTAAATTAGAGGTAAGTCAGGTTGAGCTGTAAATTAGTGTTTAGCCCTTAAATGTACCCACAACATGATGACTGTCCCTGACAATTGTGTATATCTGTTTGATGGAAGACTTTTTTTTAGTCCTAAACACATAAAAAAAATGTTTTCCCCCCGTACATAGTGCAGTAGAGGCAGTTAATAAAGAATAATGTAGATACCCTTGTATTTACCTTGTAGATTTTTATTTAAATTGATGTTGCATGCATGTGTTTTCTTCTATCTCAATTTCTGCCTTCCCTCTGATATTGTTCTCTTAATGTAGCCTTTATTTCCCATGATGTCTCTGGCTTTACAGATATTGGGGTGAGGGTGTTCTCATCATTGCACTTGATCTGAGTCTTAAGTGCAGCAAGTAATAGATCCGTGAAATTACTTCTCAGTAATCTAAGTATTGTTGTCTGGGCCCAGGTGGACAAAGAGACACAGGACAAACAGGCCCTAGAGCTAGCACCTCCCACACTGTCCCTGCCTATTTGCAGAGCAGACCCTAAACAACTGGGCGTCAATCCCTGCTCTGAAACAAATGCAAAGACATGGGCAGACAAAAAGACGGACAGACAAAAAGACAGGCAGAAGTGTCAGGAAACCAGAAACACAGACTACAAGGCAAAAAGCTGGATCAAGCTGAACAAAACTATCAAGAGCATTGACTAAAGAAAAGAGAGAACCTATAAGGGCTCATACACACGTTCAGTGATTTTTCTGGGCTGCAAAACCTCCCGCAATTTTTCTCTGTAATCCATGGAAAATCATCCGTATTTGCATCCGTAATTGCATCTGTTTCCCTTTTCGTAAAATGTGAATAGTACTAGTTTGCATAGATTTGATCCTTGTTTTTTACATATGTCACTGCTGTAACATCCATGACGTCCATAAAAAATACAGATCCCATAGACTTCTATTGGTAACCCAATACCGCAATCACAATCTGCACTAGGACGTTCTTATTTATGGAACTGATTATGGATCAAAATTAACATGGACTGTGTGAATAGCCCAATATAAATCAATGGGCTGTAAGTTGAACTGTGACTATGGATCCCCAATTACGAACAACTTTACGGGCATTTGAATAAGGCCTAAGGAAACAAAGTCCCAGACTCAAGGCTCATAGGTCTAGGCAGAGAAAACACAAAAGGGCCCAGGTGGAAAGACCTGCCCATCAAAGCACAGCAGAGACAATTAGTGACAAGGGAACAACAAAGGTAAGTGCAAAGAGAACTGAAAAACAAAGAACAGACAACTAAAGCAAAGATATATTCAAAGAACATAGAAAAACCAGGAGCGGAATTTAAGGCCAAAAGCGTAATCTTTGCCACAGAGGTCGTAACTTTGCCCTAGATGGCGGCACTGAAGTGTTATCAGGCAGGTTCCTAACAATTGTTAAGTCACTTTAAGAATTCACCCCTCATAAATACAAAAAGGGAAAAAACTACTTACCTGCTTCCAATCTGTTTATATGGCGGTAGAGGTCTTGCCATTGTGAATACATATCTGCCGAAAATATTATAATACAGCATTATGAAAAATTAGTACTGAACAAACTATTAGTATTGAACTAACAAATTTGTTTAGAATCAAATTCAACCCAAATTTGTCAATATCTTCAGAATTTTATGAAACTTCAGAGTTTTATAAAACCTCATGATGCTTCTCCTAGACCATATTAAGCAGAACAAATACATTTTCACACAAACATTCAATTTTTTCAGCTTGGTGTGCGTTTTTACGATTGCAACAGTCAACAATTAATTAATTAAATAATTTAAAAAATTTCCACTCTTGGCAACTTTTCTATCTCCAAAAGGTCCACGTGTTGAGACCTGTTACTAATCTACAGAAAAACAGAAAATGTTTAAACTGTGATGAGAAGAGGGGCAGCCAGTGGAGGCGAAGGAACCCTTACAACTGTAGGCAATGCTGTGTCAACCATATTGGGATTTTGAAAGCCTCTTACTGAAAACAATTAGCAAAAGTAGCTATTCAAATGGTCATCAACCGCCTTATCACCATCAATTACATTATATCTAAGTGTATTTTTGTTGTTCTATATATTTCTGTTTAATCCTTAGTATCAAGGTCGTGTAATATCAGACTCAGATGACAAAGGTACAGGTACACAGTCCAGTACATTAGATTGGATACTGAGCCACAGTCCAGATTGGCTCAGTGTCCTGATGTGGTGTATTGAAATAATGGCAGTTATTTACTGTTATATGGCGGCCATCCACTTAATTTCAACATTGTGTGAACAGATCCTTTCTGTGTTTTTAATCCACTCCTGGTTTTGGTTGCAATATGATGACCACAATACTGATTGAAATATACGTAGTGTGAACCCAGCCTTATTGTGCAAGTACCCTACCTACCTGGAACTCCTGATTCTGGTAACACAGGTTCACTTTCAGCAACTGAGGCAGTACCAGATAATTCTAGTCTAGGCCCAGGTAGGGTGTATCTTCCATTAACAGTGGACAGAGGATCCAGTCCTGGAATTTCAAACGGACCTTAAAGAATGAAATGTAATTTAGTAAGTAGCTTTATTAGAGGTTTATTGTTCATGGTTCTGTCTCTAACTCATCCTTAAGGTAATGGCTTATTTAATGAAAATTGGAATATGGAAGAAGGGGTTTCCACTTTATTCTCTCTTTTTTTTTTTTTTTTAGAATAAACGTTATTTGGGCATATCTTATGTGCACACATAAGAGTGTTCTGCACTCACTGCACTCACTGCACTCTTTCATTTAGACACTGTATTGCAAATGAAGTGGATGGTTCAGTTGTTATTCTGGACATTCTGGTATGACATTATGACATGCTAACCACTAGGGGCATGTTCAGGATTGTCATGTGTACAATTTGTGTTCATTGACACTGACTACCAATGAAGTTATAGTACGAACCTGATGACATGGCTGGAGGAGACACAAATGTAAGTGATCTATACAACATGTTTTTATATTTAAATACATTTAATAAACAGAAACCCATTAATGAAAATGTACAGTAAATACTTACCTGAAACATCTAATTTTGGTAAATTGATATGGTCTCCAGTTACAGCACTGACAGACAAGTCTCCTTCAGGTAGAGGTACATTGTCTTTTTGTATTAGTCCTGGAATGTCGACTGCTCCTACAAGTAAAGATAGACAGTCTTTTGTTTTAAAGCTTAAAAAATAGTTGTCAGCATTTTGTTCATAAGGATAGTAAAATGAGGAATAAATATTTTTTTTTCCATAATAAATGTTGCCTCAGCTTTTATAAGCCATTGACAAGGATTATGGTTTCACCACATTTAGGGGATGACCACTAAAAAATGTAATCCTTTAATTCCAAGTGGCCTTTAGAAGACGAAACATTGACATTTTTAAACATTATAAAAAGTTTTTTGGGGACATTTATTAAGACTGGCCATCAATCAATACTCTTCGCCAGTCTTAAATAAAGTCTTGCCACCAGTGACCTGGATTTAGTAAGAGGCGCATTCCAGCAGGACCTGCGCCTGTGACAGCACTTGCGCAGAAATCTACACCTGCTTCGGAGGAGGTGTAGCTCTCTGAATGGGTTATATTCCTTGGTTCTACTTTCTTGGCATCTCAATGCAGATAATATGTTATCTATGGCCCATACTCTGTTCTCTGAAGAGAGATGAATGGCAGGGTGCCAGTGCAGCTCCATAGTCAACAACCATAGTTATAGTGCTTGAAAAGAACTATATTGTAATCCGTATTCTTCTTCTTCTTCTGTTTCTTCTTCTTCCAGCCATTTTTCGGCGCGTAATACACCGCTTAGCGCACAGACTCCATTCTGACTGCGTTTCGAAGTCCTCGGCGGTGTGAGGTGTGCTATCTATTTTTCGCTTCGATCAAATTTGTCATTTTTAAGAAATTTACGTTTAAAGACCCCTAATTTCCCATAGAAAATAATGGCCCATTGAAAATGATGGCCACACTCTAACCGCTAACAGCCAATCACAGCACATATGCAAATAGCTGAAATATAGCAGCCAATAGGAACTCTAAGGTCTTGTCAGGCAATGTATCACACCATCCACAGTCACATGTCCACTATTGGCCAATAGAAGATGTAATATATGGAAGGTCCTTAATGATTTTGTCTTACTGACATGAGTAAATTGTCATAGTAACCAAGCAATGATCTTTACCATTATAAGTAGCAGAGTTCAGTCAGTAAAATAGCAGAGCTGAGGCAGCCATGTAGCAGGGATGGTATACAAGCCGCTCTTAAAGAGACGGTACTCAGGCCACTCTTAAAGGGACGGTACCCAAGCCACTCTTAAAGGGACGGTACCCAAGCCGCTCTTAAAGGGACGGTACCCAAGCCGCTCTTAAAGGGACGGTACCCAAGCCACTCTTAAAGGGACGGTACCCAAGCTGCTCTTAAAGGGACGGTACCCAAGCTGCTCTTAAAGGGACGGTAACCAAGCTGCTCTTAAAGAGACGGTACCCAAGCTGCTCTTAAAAGAACGGTACCCTAGCAGCTCTTGAAGGGACGGTACCCAAGCCGCTGTGTAAGAGGAATTACATAAGTCGCTCTTACAGGGACAGTACCCAAGGCGCTCTTAAAGGGACGGTAACCAAGTTGCTCTTACAGGGACGGTACCCAAGCTGCTCTTGAAGGGACAGTAATCAAGTCGCTCTTAAAGGGACGGTACCCAAGTTGCTCTTAAAGGGACCCAAGTCGCTCTAAATGGGTCCCTTTAGAGAGCGACCCGGATCCCTTAAAGAGCGACCCAGGTCCCTTTAAGAGCGACCTTGGTCCCTTTAAGAGCGACCTGGGTCCCTTTAAGAGCGACCTGGGTCCCTTTAAGAGCAAAATACACTCACCGGCCACTTTATTAGGTACACCATGCTAGTAACGGGTTGGATCCCCTTTTGCCTTCAGAACTGCCTCAATTCTTCGTGGCATAGATTCACCAAGGTGCTGGAAGCATTCCTCAGAGATTTTGGCCCATATTGACATGATGGCATCACACAGTTGCCGCAGATTTGTCAGCTGCACATCCATGATGCGAATCTCCCGTTCCACCACATCCCAAAGATGCTCTATTGGATTGAGATGTGGTGACTGTGGAGGCCATTTGAGTACAGTGAACTCATTGTCATGTTCAAGAAACCAGTCTGAGATGATTCTAGCTTTATGACATGGTGCATTATCCTGCTGAAAGTAGCCATCCGATGTTGGGTACATTGTGGTCATAAAGGGATGGACATGGTCAGCAACAATACTCAGGTAGGCTGTGGCGTTGCAACAATGCTCAATTGGTACCAAGGGGCCCAAAGAGTGCCAAGAAAATATTCCCCACACCATGACACCAACACCACCAGCCTGAACCGTTGATACAAGGCAGGATGGATCCATGCTTTCATGTTGTTGACGCCAAATTCTGACCCTACCATCCGAATGTTGCAGCAGAAATCGAGAATCATCAGACCAGGCAACGTTTTTCCAATCTTCTACTGTCCAATTTCGATGAGTTTGTGCAAATTGTAGCCTCAGTTTCCTGTTCTTAGCTGAAAGGAGTGGCACTCGGTGTGGTCTTCTGCTGCTGTAGCCCATCTGCCTCAAAGTTCGACGTACTGTGCGTTCAGAGATGCTCTTCTGCCTACCTTGGTTGTAACGGTTGGCTATTTGAGTCACTGTTGCCTTTCTATCAGCTCGAACCAGTCTGCCCATTCTCCTCTGACCTCTGGCATCAACAAGGCATTTCCGCCCACAGAACTGCCGCTCACTGGATGTTTTTTCTTTTTCGGACCATTCTCTGTAAACCCTAGAGATGGTTGTGCGTGAAAATCCCAGTAGATCAGCAGTTTCTGAAATACTCAGACCAGCCCTTCTGGCACCAACAACCATGCCACGTTCAAAGACACTCAAATCACTTTTCTTCCCCATACTGATGCTCAGTTTGAACTGCAGGAGATTGTCTTGACCATGTCTACATGCCTAAATGCATGTTGCCGCCATGTGATTGGCTGATTAGAAATTAAGTGGTTACGTGCAGTTGGACAGGTGTACCTAATAAAGTAGCCGGTGAGTGTATGTCCCTTTAAGAGCGAAATATGTCCCTTTTAGAGCGAAATATGTCCCTTTTAAGAGCGACCTGGGTCCCTTTAAGAGCAACCTGGGTCCCTTTAAGAGCGAAATGGGTCCCTTTAAGAGTGAAATGGGTCCCTTAAAGAGCGACCTAGGTCCCTTTTAGAGCTAAATATGTCCCTTTAAGAGCAAAATGGGTCCTTTTAAGAGCGACCTGGGTCCCCTTAAGAGCAAAATGGGTCCCTTTAGGAGTGAAATTGGTCTCTTTAAGAGCGAAATGGGTTCCTTTAATAGTGAAATTGGTCCCTTTAAGAGTAAAATTGGTCCCTTTAAGAGCGACCTGGGACCCTTTAAGAGCAAAATGGGTCCCTTTAAGAGCGATCTGGGTCCCTTTAAGAGCGACCTGGGTCCCTTTAAGAGCGACCTGGGTCCCTTTAAGAGCGACCTGGGTCCCTCTAAGAGCGACCTGGGTCCCTTTAAGAGCGCCCTGGGTGCCTTTGAGTGCGACCTGGGTCCTTTTAAGAGCAACCTGGGTCCCTTTAAGAGTGACCTGGGTCCCTTTGAGAGCAAAATGGGTCCCTTTAAGAGCGAACTGGGTCCCTTTAAGAGCGACCTGGGTCCCTTTAAGAGAAATTTGGGTCCCTTAAAGAGCTAAATGGGTCCCTTTAAGAGCGACCTGGGTCCCTTTAAGAGCAACCTGGGTCCCTTTAGAAGGGACTTGGGTCCCTTTAAGAGCGACCTGGGTCCCTTTAAGAGCGACCTGGGTCCCTTTAAGAGCAAAGGGACCCAGGTCGCTCCTAAAGGGACCCATGTCACTCTTAAAGGGACGGGACCCAAGTCGCTCTTAAAGGGACGGCACCCAGGATTAAAGTTTCTCTTATAAGGAAGTCACTGGTAAAGGGGCGCTCTTTTCAAGCACTATGTATTTCCCTGGAAATGCAAATCTAGTTTTGTTATGTAGTTTCCTTACCTACCTAGAACGCTGGATACTGGTAATATGGGTTTATTAGCCGCTGCAGCAGTAACAGGTAATTCTCCCTTAGGTAGAGGTAGGCTGTCGTTTGCATTAACATTGGGCAGAGGAGTCAGTCTTGGAGTTTCAGATGGATCTTAGTAAGAAATGTAAAATAGTAAGTGACCAAATGACCATGAAAAGATGGTTTGTTTATGGAAGAAGGTAACACAACATAAAGACAAAGCCGTAATGACAATGCCATTCAGCAAAAATAGCATTCAGGAAATGATACTTGAAAATGTCCAGTTATGTAACAAACTTTTTATTAAATTATATTTTGCCAAGTGTCGTAGTTACTGTACCTCACTTGGAAAACTTCCCAAGGCATCCATAATAAAATCAATATATTAACCTGAAACTTCCAATTTTGGTACATTGGGCCCATTGACAACCAAGTCTCCTTCTGGTAGAAGTAAATTGTCTTTTGTATCAATGTTGGGCAGAGTACTTGCTGGAATGTCGACTGTTCCTTAAAAAATGCAAAACATATATACAACCATAAGAAAAATTGCCCTAAGAGTAAGGGAATCAAAATAAGGAGGATAACTACATTACTGTAAGACCAAAGTAAAAATTTGCTATGTGCAATCCACTGGCTAGCCGCCCATATATATCAACTTCATAGCTATCTAAACATTCAACAGATATCAGAATTATTTAATCTGCAAAAATCTTAGAAATGTAGATATTTATTTAGGCTACATATTCAGAATGTAGATAATACAAGTCCAACATAATTTCATAATAAAAGTATATGTTATCTGCTGTGGGCAAAATATGAAACGTTCATTTTCAGTGCCACAAACCTGTAATTCCAGTTTTCTCTGCTGTTCCTCCAGGTACATGTGGTGCACCTTCCCCCGCTTCTGGAGGTGGACCAAGAATTGGAACCCCTGGGAGCACTTGAAGTTTTGCCCACTTGAATGGCTGAGAAAGAGAAGTTACGGAACCAAACGCCACTAAGAGCAGCAGGAATCCCTTAGAGAACATCTTTGTGGTTAAATAAAACCTATGACAGAGATAATAAAATAAGCATCATGTCATCCATCGTCATCCATTAGTAAACATAAGATATCTACATTTTGCTAGGGCTTTAAAGGAGAAGTCCGGTGAACATTTTTATTAAAGTATTGCATTGCCCCCCAAAAGTTATACAAATCACCAATATACACTTATTATGGGAAATGCCCATAAAGTGCTTTTTTCCCTGCACTTACTACTGCATCAAGGCTTCACTTCCTGGATAAAATAGTCACAACTCGTCTCCCAGAGCTGTGCGGGCTGTGGCTGCTGGAGAGGATGATGGCAGAGGGACACTGAGGGACACAGGGCACTGGAGGGACACTGAGCATCCCTCTGCCATCATCCTCTCCAGCAGCCACAGCCCGCACAGCTCTGGGAGTCAGGTCGTGACATCACCATTTTATCCAGGAAGTGAAGCCTTGATGCAGTAGTGGAAGGAAAAAAGCACTTTATAAGCATTTCCTGTAATAAGTGTATATTGGTAATTTGTATAACTTTTGGGGGGCAATACAATACTTTAATTAAAACTTTCACCGGACTTCTCCTTTAATTTAAATAAACCAGTAATACATTGTAAAGAACACCTATAGTTTTTATTATGACAGGTCACCAGTAAATTGCTACACTCTTCTGAATATAAAAAATACATTTAAGTGTCAGTCTACCTGCCACTTTAAAAAAATAACATAATACTTTTGACATGTTAAAGGAAACCTGTCATCCCCTGTCCCGGGGTGAAGGCCGCCCGATCCCTCACCAGAGCCCCGGATACTTACTCCATGTCGATAAGTCCCGTTCCTGGAGCTGGAGATATCCCCATCTGAAGCCCGGCACGCTGCTGAGATGAGTCAGACGCCTATAGAGAATGAGGGCTCTATTCTCTATGGGCGTCGGATTCATCCCAGCAGCGCGCGCGCCGGGCTTCAGACGGGGGTATCTCCATCCCGGGACTGGCTCCAGGAACCGGGACTTGGTGAGATGGGGTAAGTATCTGGGCTCTAGCGGGGGGTCAGGCGGCCTTCACCCCAGCATGGGGGGGGGACAGGTTCCCTTTAAATGCTTTGATTGGTCAGGGTGTCAGGGTCGGGGAGTGCTTCTCTTCTTGTGCCCTGTGTATGCAACCAATATGCTCTTACAGTACAGTTACGTGGCACAGAGGTGAGAGCGAATGTGTTTAGTATATACATCTTCTGATATGTGTCGCTTTTTTAAAGTGACAATATCAATTAAAAAATTTTCTTTGTACTAGTTTAGTACATTGTTAGACCTTTTTTGGTCTATTTCTATATTTTTTATTGTTTACTTTACCACAATACTCTAGGGTATACTAAAAACATTTATAAACATAAAATTTAATTTAGTGCACATTTCCACAGGTTGTTATTACTGTAACTATTATGCTTTCAGAGTTTACAGTAAATACTTTTAAACGTCATTATTGTTTTCTAATCTGTCCATAATCTTTGCATACAGTGGTTATTCAGAAAAAGGAAAATATCAGGTTGGCAACCCTAGTGCAGTTATTATGAGGTAGGTTTTAGGCCCCTTGATCACTGTCCTCTGTAGTCGCTCCACTTCAGCCATATGCTTTTTATGTACAGGTGCCAAAAATTCACTGTCATACACAGCACTGTCATGTACCAGGAAGGCATTGCTGTGGAGCAAGTGCTTAATGTAACTGTCACTATTAAAAGGGTCGTCCAGGAAAAATTGAATGATGGCCTATTTTCAGATTAAGTCATCAGTGGCTGATTGATGGGGTGCCAACCCCTATCAACCCCTATTTATTAGCTGTTCGGTAAAGCCCTGGCTCTAACATATACACACAGTGTCGGACTAAGCCACCGGAGGATTCTCCGGTGGGCCCCCAGCCCAGCACCTGCAGAGCAAGCACACACACTGAATATGACTGTTGAGGCCAGTTGCAGGGTACAGTCAGTCAGTGTGTGCAGTCGCTCCCACAACTAAAGGGACATGCTGTCATCTGACTGGGCCCTTGGGTCATAAGTTAGAGTGTCACCCAGTCAGATGACAGCATGTACCAGGGCCCCCTGCTGCAGACATTGCCAGGCGGCACATGCAGTGTGTACCCCCCCCCCACACACAGGACCCAACACTTCTATCCACTGCTCCTTTCCCCTGTACAGTTAGTTGGCACTTTCAGGATTGAGGACCCTCCCCCAGCCCAGATCAAACACCTAAATATCTGGTCTATACGTCTCTGCTCGCATTGTTGTGACTTGGGCTGGGAGAGGGACCTTAACCGTGCGAGCGGTGGCCTACAGTGCGGGGGAAGGGAGCAGTGGACTGAAGAGTCGCATTGTGTGAGTGGGGGGGGGGGGGGCACTTTTTCCTCTTGTAACTGTAAGGCCTGGTGGAGGAGAATGGATATGGGATAACCCCTAAACTTTGTGCTGTGTAAGATGTATGTGTGAGGCAGCTGCAGGGTTATCTTCACAGGCCGTGCTTCCCTGCGGTGTGGTGACCTGTGACCTCTGGGCCTGTGTGCGTCCTCCTCCTCTTCAACCTCCCTATGCAGCGTCCAGGATCTTCTGTCTCCCTCCATGCCTACATGTGCCCCTGTTTTTTGAGTAGTTCTCCTCTCTGTATTTATAATATCTCTATCTCCTCTTTTGTTCTATCTATCTATCTACCTAAATCAGAAGAATACCGCAGCACTTTGAGTGCTGCGGTATTCTTCTGATTTATATTACCTATACCGGGTGGTCGCTGGTATATACCACCTGACACCACATCTATCGTTACACGAGTGCTGCATTCATTCTTAATTTCTTATCTATCTATCTATCTATCTATCTATCTATCTATCTATCTATCTATCTAGATAAGCAAAAAACAGTCACAGAACTCTAGAAAATAGTAGAAAGTTAAGTGCCATCTAGCAAGGCGGGGGATCAGCAGGCAAACTAAGTATATCCAAAAAGGCAGCAGCACTCCAAAAGGGTGTTCAAAAAGTGAAAAACGTACTTTTATTCACATCCCAAAGGCAAACAGCTGTTTGCCTTTGAGATGTGAATAAAAGTAAGTTTTTCACTTTTTGAACACACTTTTGGGGTGCTGCTGCCTTTATGGATCTATCTATCTATCTCCCATCTATCTATTATCTATCTATCTATCTATCTATCTATCTATCTATCTATCTATCTATCTATCTATAATAATAATAATAATAATAATATTTATTTGTATAGGGCCAACAGATTCCGCAGCGCTTTTTTAAAAAATATATAAGTACAATACAGGTTATATTTATATTCATGACTGGGAGTGACACGAGAGGCACCAAGTGCTTTATTTGTCAGTATTCCAGTCATTGTACATAAAGTCTCAAAGTGCCTATAGCTGATTGGGCAAGCCAATCACACGCCATTTTCTGGGCTCAGGTAGCAAGTACAATGTAGATATATACAGTAGATAGGAGATAGATAGATAGATAGATAGATAGATAGATAGATAGATAGATAGATAGATAGATAGAAGATAGATAGGCCCCAGGTACCCCAGTCCGACACTGTATACACAGTGAATGGAGCCAAAAGCAGTTGGATCTGTTCATTGTGTAGTGCCGAGTAGCAAGTTGCTGCAGCTTAGCTTTCAACGAAGTAAACTGGTCCTGAGCTGCAGTAACCCAGTGCGTCCACTACATAATGTACAGTACCAAAGCTTTTCAGCTCTACACATTGTATTAGCATCAGACCCATGGCTGAACAACTGTTTAATGAAGATGCTGCCTTTTATCCTGAGAATTGGCCATCAATCAAATTTCCCTGGAAAACCCCTTTAAGGGACACCTGTCAAAAAGAGCATTCATTACATTTTTAGTGGCATCCTCCATTAGCCACATACATGCTTGGTCTCCAGAGCATGTCACCTAAATCATGTTTCACATATAGAAAATCTGCTACTGACTAAATATAGCCACCACTGATATACATACAGTGGTGCCTTGGATTACGAGCATAATCTGTTCCAGGACTGTGCTCGTAATCCAAATCCACTCTTAAAGCAAAGCAATTTTTCCCATAAGAAATCATTGAAATGCAGACAATTGCTCCCATCATTGAAAAATAATGATTTTTTTAAAATTCTGAATAACATGTAAAACAAATGAAACAAACATTTAGAAACAGCTGAATATGCCATATTATAAGTTACTCTACAGTAATGGAAGGGATGGGAAACACAAGGACTGAATGAATGAGCAGGACATATGTGGGATCATACATGCAGCACTCTCTGTCCGTGGAGAGAGAGGGGTTAGAGCTTTGTAGAGATTACCTCCACAGTCCTGTCCCCTGATGCAATCCCCAGCCTGAAGTGGATCTGCTATGATTTGGAAGGTGAGGGAGACTTCCTCAGTCAGAGCACCGGGCTGTAGACCCCTCTATGCAGAACATGTCCCTCCTCCACCCCCCCCCCCTCCTATCAAGTACAGAGAGCTCTTAAATCAAGGCGATGCTCTTAAACCAAGTTACAATTTTGAAAAACTGTGAGCTCTTCTTGCAAAATGCTCTCAATCCAAGTTACTCTTAAACCAAGGTACCACTGTACCACTGCACTGTACCACTGTATATAGCATACTAATGTCTATAATAAAAAACGGACATATAAATATAACGTTTGGTAGAATTTTGATGTTAGCATAGATTACCCTGTGGTACCTACCTCTGGAAAATCCAAGAATAGTGGACACTTCTGATTTTATTTCATTTAGTATATATAGCTTTAGGCACTTCATTATGCATCAAGTGGCAATATGATGTCTTTGTGGTATACTTGAAGTTTGCTGTTTGCTTGAAGTTAATTCATAACTGTTTTAAAATGACCCAAATTGTCTAATGGATTTACACAGGACAATATTTATACATTAAGAGGTATTCAACAGTGCGAAATTGAACTTTCAAGCATCTACACTATTTAAAAATGAGTATAAGTAGAGAATTTCATAGCAGAATGGACCAACTTGGGATGTAATGACCACCATAAAGTACTTAAAAACAATCTGGAAGTTTGTATAATTTGGGTGGGGAGAAACAAAAAGCACTATTAGGGAGTAGGGAGTCTCATACGCATTACACATACACTCAGTAAAGAGATCGTCAAGAGGGATTGTCTTTTCAAAGTGGAAGATTTATATATATATATATATATATATATATATATATACACACCGTATGTATATATATATATATATATATATATATATATATATATATAAAATTTAATTAAATCTGTCACATGCAAATAAGGACAAGGCTCCTCCACTCTACCAACAGAGTATACAGATGCAGGTCCAGGTTTAGGCAGAACCGATATAACTTAATTTAAGCCTTTCATGACCTGGGATCATTGATTCCTCAATGCCCAGGTCGTTTTAAGACATCAGCTCATGGGATCAAAATGATCCCATAAGCTGATGTCCATAGCTCTGCCACCTCTCCTATGTCCCCTGCCTCTGTCATAATCTTGTGACAGTGGCAGGGGAAAGAGGGGAGGGGGCAGAACTCACGGCTGTGTGCCCGGCGCGTCCTGCCTTCCCTCCCTTCTCCCGCCGGCCTCCGATCAGTTCGCAGAGCCCCGGTGGACACCGGAGAGACGATTCTCCCTCAGTAGAGGGAGAATTCTCTCTCCGGAGCCCTTTAGATGCTGCGGTCTTGCTGACCGCAGTATTTATGGGGTTAACTCTCCGCAACGGAGCAAGGCTCCAGTGCTAAGAGATGCGGCGGGTCCCCAGCTATCACTGATAGCCGGGACCCGCCGCGGATGACACAGGCGTGGCTCCAACGTCTGTGTCATCCTCTGCAGTAAATTAACGTCGCTGCAGCATCAGGCATAGGCTACAGCAACGTTAATTTACTGTGCAGCTGCAGGAGAGGGTTGAAATAACTATTTATTTAAAATAGACACAATGTGTTTCGAGACCACACGGGTCTCTTTTTCAAGTGTCATATACAAAAGTAAGGTTAAAAAACATATATAGCCTTATGCATATGTGCTACATGAAACCAAAACAGAGAAAGAAAATGCTCAGCACATCCAAAGTATATAAAATATATGAATTTTATTGAAGTAACTTGAACTAAAACACAAAAAGAGACTGTTTTCCGTAATGAAATACAAACTCTAGGAGGGAGATCTTGATAAATCAACCCTCCGACCGAAGCTCTCCAAACAGATAATTATGATTAATTCTTATACCTTAAATCCATCACTAGATGGTGAGTACACAGATAAAGTGCATGTGTGCATGTGTGGTGGCTTTTACAGTTCAGTACACGGCTGGTGATGGTGGTGGTTGTTGTGACGCCAGGGCTACTCCAGTACACAGGTGTGATGTTGGTACGTGCTTTGTGTATGGCCGGTTTGTATTGTTCCCCAAAATGGTCGGTGACCTGCCGGGTAGTGATTGGTCCCTTTGGCTCCTGTCACAGTAATCGACCCAACCAGACTATCGGTAGTGCCACCCACAGAAAGGGAAAGAATTACCCAAGGTGTGTGGCGGATGTGTGTGCAGAGGAAAGGATGACTCCCAGTGATAAAAAATAGAACAGATTTACTGTGCTGTCTCTGGATAATATAAAACACTGTAGCAGCAAGTCGAGAATCTGGATACAGACTTTAGTGCTTAACTGGATCTGTGCTGCGGAGATACTTGAAAGAGTGGAATACATTAGAGTTAGTTGTCGCATTGCTTGTATAGTGGAGAACAGAGTGGAGCATTGTAGAGGAGAGGAGTTTGTCAAGAGGGTCCCAACCCAAGGTAGTACTGTGCTCTGCTGGAACATGAAAGAAAGTGAGAGTGAAATTTGTACCCGTGTTTAGACAAATGTCTGACCACCTTCTGCCCTACAGTGTCGACTTTCCCATTCTAATAGGGTGATACAAGCCCCAGCCGTGGTTACCTGGGTGAAGCTAAGTGTCCAAGGGTGTCCCGGTGTCACCTGTACTGTGAGATAGAATACATAGACCTTCTGGTATCTTTATTCTATCCAGGCTAGTTCCCCTGTATATCCGGATACTGCCCTGTACTTTGTAGAGTGGTTCTCGGCGTGGGCTGGGTTTATTCTTGACACCGCTGATTGATGCATCTACATGCTTGACACCGCTGATTGATGCTTTTGCATTCCACATGTATCACTGGTGGGTGGAGTAGATTTACGTAGTGTTTAGGATCATGTGATTACCATGTGATACGCGATAGCAGATCATGTTATGTGACGTAGCAGACTTTGTACCATGTGATGGGCACCTTGCGTCCCATGCTGGATGCCACCGACTGATGTATGTGGGTTTCACCTGTGAGTACTGCCGGATTTGGCTGACGATTGGTACATTTACCATTAGACTATTATTAGAGTTGAGCGAATACGATTCCATCGAGATGGTATTTGATCGAATATTGCGGTATTCAAAATAGTAGTGTTGCGAGTAGTGTGGCGAATATGCGGGAAACATTCGAAAGCCCTCCCATTGCAGTTGGCGCTTTTGTTTTTAATCCAATGACCATGCAGGGAGATTGTGAGGGACCCTTTAAGTACGCACGCAGCACGAAACCAGCGTCTACCCTCATTGGTTTGGCTGAACCACATGACCTTGAATCCTAAATACTTTTCAGGGCTAAGATCCAGCGAAAAAAGTCATCTCTGAATCCAAAGCACTTCTCAGTGCTAAGAAATAGATAATAACAGCGGCAGCATTAGCAGGTGTATTCTTTCCTGTACCCTGTGTGTACAAGTGACTTTTAGTGTCCCTGGTTTAGCCCACTAAGGGCACGTTATACATACTGTTCCAGTAGCCTACTAAGGGCACCTGATATATATACTGTTCCAGTAGCCCACTAAGGGCACCTGATATATACTGTTCCAGAAGCCCAGTAAAGGGCATGTCATACATACTGTTCCAGTAGCCCAGTAAAAGCCATGTGATACATACTGTTCCAGTAGCCCAGAAAAGGCACATCATACGGTACATACTGTTCCAGTAACGTTCGTACAGCATGACGCGTGATATGCGCCAATAACATGACACTCTACGGACGATAAATTGAAATCATGTATGTAACAAAGGAAGAAATATGAAAGAAATGTGTGAACATTGCCGTAAATGTTCGCAAAGCGTTCGCAAATATTTTTCCTTTGCAACTGCGGAGAGTGGCATTATACTGCGATTTTGGAGTGTTGGGTGCACCCAGACATGCTCCCCCTAATATCCCAGTGTCATTCTGGAGATGTTGGCATAATCTACGGAGATTTCATGGGTGACCTCCAAGTGGTCAAATTAGGATTTCCAAGTGTCGCAAATTTTTTCCCCATAGACTATAATAGGATCGAATATTTGTTTGAATAGTCAAATCTTGGTGACTATTCGATTTAAATTCTCGAAAGTCGAATATTTCACTACTCGCTCAGGACAGGACTGCCAGCCAGTCACTGGAGAAACTAGCAGGACATCAGGGAGCGTAGATAGGTATGTATATATATTTTTTTTGTTTTCTTTTACGCTTTTATCAGCCACCGGCCATGCTTCACTATTACATGTATCAATGTGCACTTAGCCGCCAAAGATTTTTGCCTCGATTACATGACAATGATCAGCCGATGATCGGCCAGATTCGGCAGATTATAGCACTGTGTTATAGGGCCCTTAGGTTAGAGTTCATGGAAAAATTAGATTTCTGCCATCATCATTCATTTTTACCACCATCCTTTCCATCATCTTCCTGTCATTGATTATTAAATGACTACTCTTGTTATTGTTGGTGACAGCCACATTTAGGAAATGCAACTGCTATAAGAGAGGTCTAGTTCTACCGTTTAGTCACCAGCCAAAGATTATTACAGTTTTTAAAATCTCTAACTACAGTCATCAGATAATCTGCAGGTAATGGTACAGTAATAATTTAGGGTGTTTTGTTTAGTAATGAGCCATTCTCCTGAATGATCATAATATGGATGGGACAATCACAAAAGAGACTTTCCATGCGTCCAGATAAATTTCTAATTACTTATTTCATAGTTGATCACTGATTCTAGTAATGATTGATTATATTGCTATTTGCTTATCATAAGAAATTGTACCAACTATCATATCTATTTATTCAAATAAATAAAATATGTACAGTAAGCCGGTTTGACCTGTCTTTTTTTTTCCACAGGAGCTGTAGTTTCAAAGAACTTTGCTCATTTGATAGACTATGTGACGTGGCTATATATGGCTTTATACATTCCTACTGCTGATGCCCCATGCAATAGGAATGTGTATAAATGTTCCTGGCGTGAAGGGAGTTTAATGTGTGCAGGACTGCTTCAGTGTAAGCAGCCCCACACGTATTAATGTCCCAGGAGGTGGGGATAGGGACAGACAGCTGCGGTCATACATCTCTCTACCTTTGACCCCTTAAACGCTGGGATCTATAAAGGGTGTCAGTGACAGGAGAAGGACCTATCACTGACTGATCAGGACCCCTGGAGCATAATTGAGGGGTCCTGTTACTTTTCCTGACAAGTGACAGAGTAATACTTACCTCCGTCCTGTCAGACCTGCGATTTTCTCATAGAGTCTGCCTCAGGCAAATCCGAACGGAAGGCCAAACTGCTTTCTTATTTCCTTCAATGTTCCAATAGTGTCTTGCAAAAGATAACTGCCTCTGGCAAGACTTGGAAGGTCCTTATATGGGATATGTAGGAGAACTCCTAGGGACCACCGGGCCTCACTAAAGGTTTGAAAAGGCTGAGTTTCCTTGCAGCTATATGCAGACATTTAGCACACCAAATGAATTTTACAAGAGCCTTTTGTGATGTCCAAAGAGGCAAAGGAGGAGGGGCACCATCTGCATCAGGTATAACAACCTTGAAAAAACTTGATAAATCAACTTTCTGTCAATATTTTCTCATAGCCATACATTGACTAATACTGAGGAAATGACGGTGGTGAGTGGATTGTACTGCCGAGGTTTCTCCATGGCTATATTTTCTGATCAGAGCAGTTCTCAGCTTAGACCCATTGTGATCAATAACTTTTGACATGTCTGATGACACACCAAAGGTTATTTTTAGTAACAGGTAGGCTTTATCAGTAGGTAGACTCAGGGCCGCATCTGCCATGAGGCGAAGTGAAATCTTCACCTCAGACGGCAGCCCATAGGACCCTGCAGGGGGCGGCACTGGCCGCCCCTGCACAATGAGCAGCCATGCATATATTATATGCATGACCGCTCACTGACTACAGCAGGGTTTCTCAACCTGCAGTACGCGGCGCAGGCTGAGGGGGTACGCAGGAGCCAGGCTGGGAGAAGTGCGGGAGCTGGTGCAGAGCGCGGCCGTGAAGGAGCTGAAGGCGCACATGTCTGTGCACTGTGCCTGAGCTCATGTGTCTGCTGCAGCAGTGTGAGGCTGGAGGTGGTCGGGAAGGAGGAGGAGGCTGTGTGGTGAAGTGCCCTGTCTGCAGCAGCTTCCTGTGGGCTCCAGTCACCGTGCAGTACATGTACTGCGGGCTCTGTGTGTGGGGGAGCCCAGGAGACATTGCCGCCTGCAAAAGCATCCAGCCGACACGTGTCTCCATGGGAAGAGGTGGCTGATTGTGGTTTCTGTAGCGCTGCTGGAGGCCGGGGATTTGGGGTGTTGCTAAATGACTGGGGGCCCACTGATAGAGGATTTACTTGCCCCCGGCCGGTCCCCGGTATGTCCAACAAGCCCCGCCCCTGATGATAAGCCCCACCCCCTGTGCCGCCCGCGGGTTGTATGTTAACTCTCACTGCAAGTTAGAGATCACCCAGCTATCCAATGTATTGTATAAGTGAGGTCACCCATTATATTGTATGACTGAGGTTACCCAGCTATCCAGCATCTTATACTAAGTATTGTATGGTCACCCAGCTTTCCCAGTGTCCTGTTCTCAGTATAATGGGGGTTACACAGCTTTCCCAGTATAATGTGGTCACCCAGCTTTCCCAGTGTCCTGTTCTCAGTATAATGTGGTCACCCAGCTTTCCCAGTGTCTTGTTCTCAGTATAATGTGGTCACCCAGCTTTCCCAGTGTCCTGTTCTCAGTATAATGTGGTCACCCAGCTTTCCCAGTGTCCTGTGCTCAGTATAATGTGGTCATCCAGCTTTCCCAGTGTCCTGTTCTCAGTATAATGTGGTCACCCAGCTTTCCCAGTGTCCTGTTCTCTGTATAATGTGGTCACCCAGCTTTGCAGCATCTTATACTCAGTATGCCAATGTCCCGACCTGGTAATGCTAGCTGGTGTGAAACAACTCCCAGCATGCCCAGATAGATGGAAGTTGTAATTTTTTTACCCCCTGGAGAGTCCCAGGTAAGGGGATGCACTAACATTTACACTTGTGCATTTTTGTTGCATTTCGTCTTGATTCTAAATGGGAGACAAGAGAGTTTCTCAAGCAAGACAAAAAAAAACAACAACACATGTTAAGCACCGTTCACACGTGCAGGATCTGCAGCAGATTTGATAGCGCAGATTTGAAGAAACGAGAAATTGAACGACTCTGAAGAGAGAAGATGTCACCTGTGAGTCACTGGATGTAACTGTACCCAGATCACTATACTGTCACTGTGTGGGGGTAATGCTGGACTCTATACGGTAGTTTTTTCAGTAGCAGTACTGGTGGTATTGATCAGTCATTAAGATGGGGTAGTGTGTTCAGGATGTCGTGGTATTTTTCCCTTGTGTAGTGATAATATTGGCGATAATATTTTGTCTCTATGGGGTGGTGATATGCAGTCATTATGTAGTGGTATTAGGTTTTTATATGATGTTGATCTCAGTATAGTGGGTGGTGGTGGTGGCGCTATTTCAGTTTTCGCCTCAGGCAGCAAAAAAGCTAGAATCGGCCCTGGGTAGACTAAACAAAGTTGATACAGAATCTGCAGTTTTCTGTGTACTTGCATTCCTTTTCTATAAGCCCAAACACGGCCTGATCAATAATGTAAACGAGCGCCAATCTGCTAGATTACTAAGCCTATTGCACGGCTCGATCATTGTGCAGTTTATACATACCTGACCACTTTCCTCAATGCTTCTGCCCACTCCCCAGTGTCTTCATGGCTTCTGCCTGCTGTCTGCAGACGCTGGTGGAACTGCAGAGCCAGCCTCTGAAGTGACAGGCCTCTTGGCCAATCACTGTCTGCAGAAGACAGGAAGGTATCGGAGAAAGGGCAGAGGCACCAGGAAGAGTGGTCAGGTATGTATGAACTTTATTATTTTTTTACACAGTCGACATCCTTCGGTCGTGCATCACTATTACACATAGCGATTAGTGATGAGCGAGTACAAAAATGCTCGGGTGCTCGTTACTCGAGACGAATATCTCCCGATATTCCAGTGCTCGTTTCGAGTAACGAACCCCATTGAAGTCAATGGGAAACTCAAGCATTTTTGCAGAAGACCCAAGTTCGGTAGAGGGAAGGTCATGTGAAAACCTGTCAACCTCAGAAAATTATGGAAACACAACGGAAATGGACAGGAAACAGCAGGGGCAGCATGTATGGATGCCTCTGAGGCTTCCTAATCGCACCATTATGCCAAATTCTGGGCAACAGCCTGGTTAAAACAGAGGTAGGCATATGAACACACAAAAAAATGCAACGGCTCACCACAATGGCCAGATACAGACCCACTACAGACATGAAAATAGTTAAAAGCAGCCCCCCCAACTGCCAGAAAAAAACTTCCACAAAAATAATGAGGCTCTTCGTTACCATTTGAAAATGGTGTAAAATACTCCACCACGTTACGGTGGCCTCATAACGGGGCACTCCTACACTGTACTATGGCCTCTCCATGGCATGAAATACGCCTATGCTCTGGGCATGCAAGATCTGTCTTATACCGGCACAAGAAATTACACTACCTGAGTGGCGTAGGTGGAGTGCACGACCAAGTAGAGGCAGCCACTCCCCCATCTGGAACACAGAAAAAAAAAAGACAAATTTGGCCAGCTCTCCTAGAACACAATTCACACTAGGCAGAAGCACTTTGCTATGACTAAAGTTGCAAACACACAAAAACACAAAAAAATGCAACAGCTCACCGCAATGGCAAGATGCAGACCCACTACAGACATGAAAATAGTTAAAAGCAGCCCCCCCAACTGCCAGAAAAAACTTCCACAAAAATAATGAGGCTCTTGGTTACCATTTGAAAATGGTGTAAACTACAACACCACGTTACGGTGGCCTCATAACGGGGCAGTCCTACACGGTACTATGGCCTCTCCATGGCATGAAATACGCCTATGCTCTAGGCATGCAAGATTTGTCTTATACCAGCTTTTAACTATTTTCATGTCTGTAGTGGGTCTGTATCTTGCCATTGCGGTGAGCTGCTGCATTTGTATTTTTGCAACTTCAGCCATAGCAATGTGCTCCTGCCTAGTGTGAATGGTGTTCTGTGTTCCAGATTGGAGAGTGGCTGCCTCTACTTGGTCGTGCACTCCACCTACACCACCCAGGTGTTGTAATTACTTGTGACGGTATAAGACAGATCTTGCATGCCCAGAGCATAAGCGTATTTCATGCCATGGAGAGGCCATAGTACAGTGTAGGACTGCCCCGTTATGAGGCCACCGTAACTTGGTGGAGTAGTTTACACCATTTTCAAATGGTAACCAAGTGCCTCATTCTTTTTGTGGAAGTTTTTTCTAACAGTTGAGGGGCTGCTTTTAACTATTTTCATGTCTGTAGTGAGTCTGTATCTGGCCATTGCGGGGAGCTGTTGCATTTTTTTTGTGTTTTTGTGTGTTTGCAACCTGCTCCTGCCTAGTGTGAAAGGTGTTCTAGGAGAGCTGACTAAATTTGTCACCACCTAAAAACTCAGCCTGACACAGCATGGCAATGAGAACCATTAAAACAGAGGTAGCATATGATGAAACACCTACAAACTTTGCTTGACACAGCATGGCGGTGAGGACACAGAAAACCATTGAAAACAGAGGTGGCATATGAACTACCCCAAAATTTAGCCACCATGGGGGTGAGGACAGAGTGACCAAGGTAGAAGCGGTAGCCAGTGAGCCTCCCAAAAATTAGGCCAGACACAGCATGGCAGTTAGCACACAGAGAACCATTAAAAGTGAGTGAGGAAGCAAATGAGCCTCCCAAAAAATTTGAGGGAGGCCAGGGGCTGGGCTTTATAGTGGACATGAACCTAGATGCTGACAGCTAACTGACTAGGCCAGCTGTCAGTCACCCTCAAGGGTACACCTAATGCCGATCGACTGGGGGGGGGGGGTGAGGCCCTGGCCCCGGTTACACAAAAAAAAAAAAAAAACACAGCTGGCTGGTTGCCGGGGACGCGATCAGCGGGCCCCTAGCAACCAGTCCCGCTCCTCCGCAGATGCAGTGACATCAGAGCATGGCAGTCAGGACACAGAGAACCATTAAAAGTGAGTGAGGTTGCAAGTGAGCCTCCCAAAAATTAGGCCACACACAGCATGGCGGTGAGGACACAGAGAACCATTAAAAACAGAGGTAGAATATGAACCACCCAAAAATTTAGCCTGACACAGCATGGCAGTGAGGACACATAGAACCATTAAAAATAGAGGTAGCATATGAACCACCCAAAAACTTAGCCTGACACCACAGACCCAGACCAAGATGGACAATACAATCATCCAATAAAAATAGCCGTATTTAGCCTCACCCCCCTATGCAGTTGTGCATGAGAGGCATATCTTTGGAGGTAGGGACAAAGAATAACAATACAGTCTTCTTAAGAGGCCCCGGAATTTGATTTGATCGAATGAATGCGCTTTCAATCCTTTAAAGAGTCTCTAAGAGAGGACAAGTGCGGTAGCCTGTCTATTAAAAAGACCTGGTCAATCCTGCCTTCAAAATGGCTACAACAGCATCCAAGGAAGGTAGACGCTACTGGTGAAAGGCCTGGTCAATACTGCCTTCAAAAAGGCTACAACAACATCCAAGGAAGGATAGAAGCTACTGGTGAAAGGCCTGGTCAGTCCTGCCTTCAAAAAGGCTAATACCACATCCAAGAAAGGATAGAAGCTACCGTTGAAAGGCCTGGTCAATCATGCCTTCAAAACAGCTAAAACATCCAAGGAAGGTAGAAGGTGCTGTTCAGCAGTTTGAGCACCGCCTGTTGGCGCTAACCCACTGCACTGCTTCTGCGCCTAAAACTAAAATAGCTGGATTATGGCTAGATTTAGCCTCACCCCCTCATGCAGTTGTGCATTAGAGGCATAAATTTGGAGGTAGGGATGAAGAATAACAATACAGTCTTCTTAACCTCTTAAGGACATAGGACGTACCGGTACGTCCTATGTCCTCATTAGCACTTCAAAGCGGGGCCGCGCGGCGGCCCCGCTTTGAAGTGCCGCGATCCCGGGTGCCGCGAGTAGCCCGGGACCGCTGCTATTAGCGGGCACGGTCCGATCGCCGTGCCCGCTAATTAGCTAATCGGAGGCAGCTGTCAAAGTTGACAGCTGCCTCCGATTACCGGAGGCAACGTTTCCCTGGTGTCTAGTGGGGGAGATCGCTCCTCCGGGACCTTGTCCCGGAGGAGCGATCTCCGTTACTGATGCCGGCCGGGGACGCGTCCAAGATGGCGCCGTCCTCGGCTCGGCACTCGTTTGTTTCCGGCTGCAGCAGCCGAAAGCAAACGAGTGCCGATCTCATGCTGCAGAGATCTCTATGAGAGATCAAAGTGTATATACTAGAAGTCCCCCAGGGGGGCTTCTAGTATATGTGTAAAAAAAAAAAAAAACGTGTTGTTAATAGTAAAAATCCCCCTCCCCTAATAAAAGTCTGAATCACCCCCCTTTTCCCAGGTTTTAAATAAAAGTAAACAAATAAATAAATAAATAAACATGTTTGGTATCGCCGCGTGCGTAATCGCCCGAACTATTAATTAATCACATTCCTGATCTCGTACGGTAAACGGCGTCAGCGCAAAAAAATCCCAAAGTGCAAAATTGCGAATTTTTGGTCGCATCAAATCCAGAAAAAATGTAATAAAAAGCGATCAAAAAGTCGTATATGCGCAATCAAGGTACCGATAGAAAGATCACATCATGGCGCAAAAAATGACACCTCGCACAGCCCCATAGACCAAAGGATAAAAGCGCTATAAGCCTGGGAATGGAGCGATTTTAAGGAATGTATATTGGTTAACAACGGTTTGAATTTTTTACAGGCCATCAGATACAATATAAGTTATACATGTTACATATCGTTTTAATCGTAACGACTTGAGGAACATGCATAACAAGTCAGTTTTACCCCAGGGCGAATGGCGTAAAAACACATTTCCCCCAAATAAAAGAAATGCGTTTTTTTTTTTCAATTTCACCACACTTTGAATTTTTTTCTGGTTTCGCAGTGTACTTTATGCAAAAATTCAGCCTGTAATTGCAAAGTACAATTAGTGATGCAAGAAATAAGGGGTCATGTGGGTTTCTAGGTGGAAAAATGCAAGTGCTATGACCTTTTAAACACAAGGAGGAAAAACCGAAAACGTAAAAACGAAAATGGGCCATGTCCTTAAAGGGTTAAGAGGCTGTCAGGATTGTACCTGGTAAAACAACGTTCTCGAGCTCTGGTCGCCGACTGCGATCATGGTGGCAAAATTAGTTGTTTACTTGCATCATTAGTGTGAACACAGTTTTATTCTGCTGTGGCATTTCTATTGATTCAGGTTAACGCCCTGCTTATTGTCTGGGAAGATTTCTTCCAGCAGGTATACAGTTAACACCTTGCCTTGGATAATGACTGACAGCCGGGTCCTCCTGTCCAATCTCTTGTTTCTCTGCTCCAATCGTCTCTGAGACCGGGACCTGGTTTCAGATAAAGCTCAGTCATTCCCTAGGTCTGATGCCTGCTATAGGATTACACTTGCTGTACCTGTTTCAAGCTTGCTATTCTGGTGTATTCTGAACTCCTGTTTTACCTGACCTCGGCTTGCTTCTCACTGTTCTTTGGCTCTGTGATTCTGGTCTATATTTTGATTCTCCTGATTCTGACCCATTTTTGCCTGACTATCCACCATTGTGTTTTGTCTGTCTTTGTTATTGTCTTTTGTCTTGTCTCATGTGTCACCCTGTTGCAGTGCAGGGAACGTCACCTAGTTGTCCGCCATCATTTAGGGTGGTCTAGTGGCAAGCAGGTAGGGGCAGTGGGAGTGGGACAGTGTCAGGGCTTCACCTGTCTTTATGTGTGTTTCCTTGTGTGCCCTGAACTGTCCTGACAGAGGCCCTGGAATTTGATTTGATCGAATGAATACACTTTCAATCCTTTAAAGAGTCTCTAAGAGAGGGCAAGTGGGGTAGCTTGTCTATTAAAAAGACCTGGTCAATCCTGCCTTCAAAAAGGCTACTACAACATCCAAGGAAGGATAGAAGCTACTGGTGAAAGGCCTGGTCAATCCTGCCTTCAAAATGGCTAATACAACATCCAAGGAAGGATAGAAGCTACTGGTGAAAGGCCTGGTCAATTCTGCCTTCAAAACTGCTAAAACATCCAAGGAAGGATAGAAGCTACTGGTGAAAGGCCTGGTCAATCCTGCCTTCAAAAAGGCTACAACAACATCCAAGGAAGGATAGAAGCTACTCATGAAAGACCTGGTCAATCCTGCCTTCAAAATCGCTAATACAACATCAAAGGAAGGATAGAAGCTACTGGTGAAAGGCCTGGTCAGTCCTGCCTTCAAAACGGCTAAAAAGTTTGAGCACCGCCCGTTGGCACTTACCCACGGCTCATGCAGTTGTGCGTGACAGGCATATCTTTGGAGGTAGGGATGAAGAATATCAATACAGTCTTCTTAAGAGGCCCCGGAATTTGATTTGATCTAATGAATACACTTTCAATTCTTTAAAGAGTCTCTAAGAGAGGGCAAGTGCGGTAGCCTGTCTATTAAAAAGACCTGGTCAATCCTGCCTTCAAAAAGGCTACTACAACATCCAAGGAGGCATAGAAGCTACTGTTAAAAGGCCTGGTCAATCCTGCCTTCAAAACGGCTACAACATCGAAAAAAGATAAAAGATACTGGTGAAAGGATGGCAGAGGACAACCGTAAGATGACATCCACAGATAGTATGGTTCAAAATAGACAAGACAAGGATGCTAAATTTAATTTGACTACGAATTTGACTGTAGCAGTTGGGGTAACATTCCCTGCATAGTGTGACTCCCCACTTCTCCCTCCACCGCTGTTTCGACTTTGAATTTGACTGTAGCAGTTGGGGTAACATTCCCTGCATAATCTGACTCCCAACTTCTCCCCCCACCGTTGTTTCAACTTTGAATTTAACTGTAGCAGTTGGGGTAACATTCCCTGCATAATGTGACTCCCCACTTCTCCCACCCACCAGTGTTTCGACTTTGACTTTAACTGTAGCAGTTGGGGTAACTTTACCTGGTTGACTTGCGGAAATGCGCACAGATGCTGTGCACCTTAGTGAGCAAGTCAGCCAAATTGGGGTAGGTTTTAAGGAATGGCAGCAACACTAGGTTGAAAAACTGGGCCAAGCATGGTACATGTGTGAGGCTGCCGAGTTGCAGAGCCAACACCAGGTTCTGCCCCTTGTCACACGCAACCAAGCTCACTGCTAATTACACAGGGTAATTAGCAGTGAGCTTGGATATAGCTTCAATAAGACATAAATAAATTAAAAAATTAATAAACGTCAGCCTGTCAGCGCTGTCAGTTGACAAGCGGGTGCGCTTATTAGTGACTGGCTTATTAGCCAGCTGCACTGAAGACCCGCTCTGACAACACGCTAGGGGCAGGGCAGCCCAGCACCTCTAAGTCAGAAAATAAGAAAGAAATCTGGAAATATACTAGTGGTCCCACTAGTTTTTGGGGAACTGTGAGATACAATCTAGTAGTGGCTGCACCAATACACTTTGTGACACCCCCTTTACACTCTGCAAGCAGTAGTGAACTTATATGTGCGTAAGAAATATACAGAAATCTGGAAATATACTAGTGGTCCCAATAGTTTTTGGGGGGCTGTGAGATACAATCTGTTGGAGGCTGCACCTATACACTCTGTGACACTCCCTTTACACTCTGCAAGTTAACTTAGATATGCCTTGAGTAAGAAAGACAGAAATCTGGAAATATACTAGTGGTACACTAGTTTTTGGAGGGCTGTGAGATACAACCTGTTGGTGGCTGCACCTCTACACTCTGTGACACCCCCTTTACACTCTGCAAGCAGTAGTGAACTTAAATAGGGCTTGAGTAAGAAAGACAGAAATCAGAAAATATAGTAGAGGGCCCACTAGTTTTTAGGGGGCTGTAAGATACAATCTAGTGGTGGCTGCACCAATACACTCTGTGACACCACCTTTACACTCTGCAAGCAGTAGTGAACTTAAATATGGCTTGAGTAAGAAAGCCAGAAATCTGGAAATATACTAGTGGTCCCACTAGTTTTTGGGGGGCTGTGAGATACAATCTAGTGGTGGCTGCAACAATACACTCTGTGACACGCCTTTTACACTCTGCAAGCCAAGCAGTGGTGAACTTAGATATGCCTTGTGTAAGAAATACAGAAATCAGACAGTATAGTAAAGGGCCCACTAGTTTTTAGAGGGCTGTGAGATACAATCTGGTGGTGGCTGCACCAATACACTCTGTGACACCACCTTTACACTCTGCAAGCAGTAGTGAACTTAAATAGGTCTTGAGTAAGAAAGACAGAAATCTGGAAATACACTAGTGGCCCCAATAATTTTTGGGGTCTGTGAGACACAATCTAGTGGTGGCTGCACCAATACACTTTGTGATACCTCCTTACAATGAGCAGTGAAGTTCTATGCAGGTGTACTAAAAATCACAGCAATAATAGGTAGTACAGCAGCACCACCAGCCACAAAATCATAAAAGAGTACACTGAGCACTTCTTAGGGGTCTGTATGCAACACCTAATGTCCCCTTTCTGCCAGCAGACGATCACCACAGTGTGCTGCTGAAATTGTGGTAGCTGCACTGCAAGTCCCAGCCAGCAGTCTGTAGTAATACTATTTAAAAACGATTTGAAGCCCTTACAAGGATGTTTGGTTGTTTCGCTAGTATTCCCTGCCTACTGGAACGCTAATTGCCTCCCTAACACTCTCCCTGACCAGCAGCAGCTCTGTCCCTAATCTCTTCCAGCATACGTCTGAAGCGAGCAGTACCGGCTGCGATTTTTACATGGCAGGGTCATCTGATCTGGCCAACCAATCGCTGCTATCGACATGTATGGGTCCCTCGTGATCGCAGGATGTACCAAAGAGTCTCCTGCATGTTTATTGGCTGAAAAATAGCACCCAAACTTACAGGAAACGGATGATGAGATTTTCTCGAGTATTGCGAGATGCTCATCCGAGTAACAAGTACCATCGAGTACCCTAATACTCGAACAAGTACCAAGCTCGGACGAGCATGTTCGCTCATCACTAGTAGCGATTTGCACCCTGTGGCCAATGATTTTAGGTTATGTAATAGGGCCCTAAGTAGTCCTCTCCATTTTATTCTTGAGCTACGTACACCTCTCTATACATCAACATGCCCAGTAGGTTTACCTCCGGGAAATACAAATGTGTAGAAAACTAAAAATTACAGACTTGGATGACAGAATCCCTTTAAGTTGCATTTTTGTAGAATTGAAAATGCATAAAAATAACATTGAACAAGAACAGGGTTTCAATGGACACAGAGACTTAGCATGCTTCTAGGTTTATTTTAAAAGGCTCATGTTAAAAACTCATAGAGCAGAATTATGATTGCCACATAAGAATGTATTTCAGGCTGTGAACTCGCAGATAGTAAGACGTTTCTGGTCACAAGATTTATCATTCCACTGCCCATCTGTATACATTTCAACGCAGCCCTCGGTTCCTTTTCCACTGGGTTCACCTTTTCTCCAGTGTGTATAAGTTGCAGGGATTCCATTCATGTAGCTAAAGAAGCCAGGTATTGATCCCTCTATCAGCGCCAGATAAGCATATCTGTTATATTTCTTTACGAATGCCAAGACAGCAGCGTTCTCTGCTTCATTCATGGGAGCAACAATTTGTCCACCAATCGCATTACATGTAGCATTAGATGTTGCAAAGTCTACTTCTTTTCCACTGGTGGCAATAATTTTTCTACCTACCACTTGGATCCTTCCTTCCAGTCTGAGAACTAGATAATAATACAAATATGTTACCATATTTTAAATGGATAAAGTTTCTAAATGACTAGAAATTAATTGTATAGTTGGATAAACATTATAGTTATAATAGTATAATTATATACAATGTATAGCTGTTGTAATCTGTATGCTAAGGATTACATAATGTTACCAATGTATTAATGCAAAAATCCAACTAATACAGCTGTACAGGCAGAGAGTGGCTTTGGTATTATGAATCTTCTCTGTCTCCTGGCAGCCATTTAAGCTATACATGGGGTGGTTAACCACTGTGACCCCAATGATTGATGAAGTAGTTGTCCAGACAGGAATTTTTATATGTGCTCAGTAAGGAGTTTATTTAAAAAAATATGATCAGACCACTCTTGCACCATCAGTGTTATGGGGCTCCAGTCCCAGCTGTGCAAGCTCTTCCGGGATCGGGCATGTGACATCACAGGCCCACTAAGCCAATCAGAGTCCTTTTTTAATTTACTCTCTCACTATGGAGCATATATAGAAAAAAAACACATTTAAAGTGGGAAATTATTGTTCCCAGATGCAGCTCACATGTTCAACCATGATGAAGGCACATTTGGTATGTGGTTATAATTAACCTCTATTTAGTTTCTGTACTGACCATGCTCAACTTCTGATCCATGGTTGCAAAAACATACAATTTACATGGGCACTGTCATAAGTTTTGATTGGTCGAGATCTCACTGCTGTGAGAATCACGTAATAGCACATTTTATTCCCTGGCCCGCAGTGATATCCTTTCAGGCAGCTCCATTTTAAGTCTATAGTGCTGCCTGGACAGAGGTGATTGACAGTGGAGAAGTGCAGTGCATCCTTCTGCTCATTCTCCTGATGGGGGTAGGGTTCTTAATAGTAGGACTCTCACTGGTCAAAACTTTTGACATGTTCCTGGGCCATGTATACGTTGTTATTATTGTTGTTATTATTATTATTATTATTATTATTATTATTATTACAGATATGTTTTAAATATATTTTGTCTGGGTGTCATATATCAGGCAAGATCCTCTTAGACCCTGACAGTTGTATAAAGTATTAGTGACAAAAACAAGGAAAACAGTTGTAAAGGCACAGCTGCATATTATTTGAGACTGGGGCTTATACTAAAGTAAAATCTGTGAGAGTCCATACGGCATCCATTCCAGAGCTCTACAAGAACTCCAATATGTAATGTGCCTCACCTTAATTATTTTTTAGCCAATCCTTAATTTACTATGTGAAGTTCCAGATGTTTGGAAAATGACAAATGATGTTACCAATTACAAAAATGACAGTAGAGAAGAACTTAGTTACTACAGGCCAGTTGGCTTGACATCCATGGTAGTAAACATCATAAAAGTAAAAATCATGAAAAGAAACTACCTAAAAACGATCAACACATAGGGCAGAAAACAGCATGTCATAGGCACTTGTCCATCAAGTTCATCAGAGGGATGGGAGAAGATGTGGATGAAGGGTGAGTGCATTTAATATTATTTTCTTTAAATCACCCCTTTCTGGGCATATGCAGTACATAAAAACTCTTCTGCCTGGATAACCCCTTCAAAGAAGTTCTCACCACTTTATTTTTAGTTTTTGTTACCAAAAACGACCTTTAGTCACTTGCCTGCCTCCAATTTGCTTAGACGACGTTGGAAGTCTTGCTGATCAGGTTTGTTTCCAATAACGGGAATGGCTAAAAGTAAAAAAAAAACAAATAGATCACAATTCTGTTTGTTCCCACTGGAAATAAAACTTACTGCCAGACATATCCCAGATGGTTAAGCTAAGCTTCTGCATTGCAAAAAGGTTAACTTTGTTACAGGTTACTGCACAGTTTCAACTATGAGGTCTACACTCCAGAATTAAAATCACTAGAGAAAACTGTATAAAAATGTTTAGCTAGTGAGGAATTTTGGTTGATTTTAGTCTAAAACCCTGCCGAATTACAAATGCAGATCTTGGTTATGCTGCATGTACGCAATGCTCAGGATGGTACAACTTTTATGGCATCTCCACTAGATGCAACCCCTGGGACCACCAGCCATCCGGCAAACAGCATCGTGCATTGCCAAAGTGGAGACATTAAAAACAGCTGAAGCCATGCATGGGGACATAAAGGACACTTATGCAACATGTAATTCTTTCAGAATCGGGTCAAAAAATCTGACCGCCCCCAAACGAATCTCAGTTTATTGCATATCTCAAATGTATAGAAAATCCCACTAAATTAAACTGTCATCCTTATGAAGTTTCTGCTGGTTCCACTTTTTCAGACCACAATATTAAATGTTATGCTTCTTAATTTTAGCAACTAAGATTCATTATTGCTTCAATGTATCTAAAATAAGCAAAATAGGCAACTTTGCAGTCTTAATTAACATCCCCCAACATTTTGTGTCTGTAACTTCTATATGCCTTGTGCTTATGTTTCCAGACTGCAAACTAACTTTCTCTCATTGTGCGACCATAGTTCTTTCTATCTAATATGTCCGCAAATCTTTGCTAACATATTGTACACTCAAAAGATTAACAAGTAGAAAATGGAAGGTTGCGTTGTTGCAGGATGAAACTGTAGAGAATTTGTTCATATTGTGTAAACATAATGAAATATACCAGCATAAGAACTGTAGGCAAAAAGACAGCAAAATTATTTGAAGACTGTCTAGAAAGCTGCTTAATGCTCAATTTATGAATGAGCACTGAGACCAAACACTGAGGAGCAAACTGACCATAAGCGAATGAGCAAAGAAGTCATAGAATCATATTTCCACAACCAAATGTAACAAATTCACAAACCTTTAAACCCAATTTTCTGCAGAATTCCTCTTGGTGGCTTTGGTATTTTAGTATCTACTTTAGGAAATAAAGGATGTTGTGAAATGCTTGGAATTTCTGGAAGCTTTTCCAGGTTCAGTGGCTGAGGGAGGCAAACCACCATATTGATCACTGTTAGGAGCAGGAGGGATCTTTGATAGAACATCTTTGGTAGTTTAAGAAAATCTGTTCATCAGAAATCATTTAAAAAATTACAATAGAACACTGGATTATGGGATTCAGTTAACTTTGGAGCATTGCACAAGAGCAGGAATGGTCCATAAATTATATTTATACTAAAATATAAAATATAAATATATGATATACAAAATATAATCATAAAAAAGAATATTAAATGATAAAGAATGTGTATATTTTAATAATAATATAGATTCCCTTGTGGTACATACCTCATGAAGACTCTAGAATAGCGAATACTACTGGTGTTGTCTCATTTTATACAGTTCCATAACACTTAGCTATGCATCAAGTGGTAATAAGTCAAAATTGAATTCACACAAAATGCCCCCTTTGTTAAACCCCTAGTAGTGACTTGAATTATCTAATGGGTTTGCACAATGTAGTAAATGATGCATTAAGAGGTATTTAATAGTACTAAACTAACTTTCAAGCATCTACAATAATTGTGAATGAGTCTTAGTAGGGCAATCCATGCCTAAATGGCCCTAACTGTGAGGTAACAAATTACCTCAATGCACTCTAGATAAGAACTTAATGTTTGTGCATACAATAGTATTCAAAGAACCAAAAAGGCTCTCTTTGTGAGGACTTATTTTAAAATTACAAACTAACACAATTGTCCCTTGCAAATAAAGGGAAAATATAACACTTATGTCAGGATGGTATCTTTGTGGAGCATTATGTGCCCCTCGCTTGTGCTGTGTGTCTGAGAAGGCGCTGATTTTCTTGTATTCTGTTCTGTGTTTTCTTCTTGCAGTGTGTGAACACTGGTTTAATCTGCTCACTTTGTTTGGAAACACACCTGACTTCACCTGCTGAATCCTGTCTGGCCATGTTATGGTTAATCTGTGTTTGGTTCTGCTGTGACTGACAAGTATTCCTGTCAGTGATCTGTTTTGTTTACAGCTGTCTGTGCTTGGAGATCAGGGGGATGGTCCAATTACGTTCTGGACCAGAACCCTGACCTTCTATATAACTAACATCAGTCTGTGCATTCATTGCTGGTTATTGACTTTGTCTCTGTCTGCTTGTATCTTCTGTGTATTTGCATTCCCTGATCTTTGCCTTATTCCTTGACCTCCCTCGCTTGCCTCCTGCCCTGACCATATTGCCTGGACTTTGACTTTGCCTATTGGTTTGTGATTTTATACCTTAGCTGCCCGATTGTTGTGACCCGGACTGTGTACTATTTTTCATTGTGTTTTGTCTGTCTGTCTTCTCTTTGTATCCCACCTAGCCAGTGCAGGGACCACCGCCCAGTTGCTTGCCGCCATCTTTGGGCGGATTGTGGCAAGTACGCAGGGACGGTGGGTTGGGTTCAGCATCAGGGCTCACTGTCTTGTCTTGTCCTGCTGTCCGGTTCCTGACAGAATAACCAGCCTTACTTTTTTTTCTCTCTCTCTCTCTCCACCTGGTTATGGACCCTATGATAGCTCTGGTTGAGTAAATGCAAAGTCTCAACCAGCTTGTTCTGGACCTTGCGCAACGTGTGCAGCAGGTAGAGTCTTTCCTGGGCCAAAATCCTATGATATCTGCTACTGTTCCCCCAGAACCTCCAGTACTGCTTCCTGAAAGGTTCAAAGGTGAGAGAAAGGCCATTCGAATCTTCAGAGAGGGATGTAAATTTTTTTTCAGACTTTGTCCCCGGTCCTCCAAATGCCACTGAATTGTCTTCTGTGGATCTGTTTTTCTCTGCATTGGAATTGCTCTATGATGACCCCGACAAGGCAGCAGCAGCTGAGAGACAGTTGACAGCTTTGAGACAGGGCAAACGACCGGTGGAGGAGTATTGTGCCGAGTTCCGCCAGTGGTGCGTTCCATCCAAATGGAATGATCCTGCGCTTAGATGCCAATTTAAGCAGGGCATCCTTCCACCCTTAACCCCTTAAGGACAGAGCCTGAAATGGCCTTAAGGACCGGAGCAAATTTTATGAATATGACCAGTGTCACTTTATTCATTAATAACTTCGGGATGCTTTAACCTATCCTGCTGATTCTGAGATTGTTTTCTCGTGACATATTGTACTTCACATTTCTTGTAAATTGAAGTCGATACTTAGAACAAATCTTTATGAAAAAACCAAAATAACATGAAAAATTGTGAAAAAATGCATTTTTCCAACTTTAAAACTTTTCTGCTTATACAGAAAATGGTTATGCCACATAAATTATATATTAAATAGCATTAGCAACATGTCTACTTTATGTTGGCAGCATTTATTAAACTATATTTCATTTTTTTTAGACAATAGAAAGCGTAAAACATAAGCAGCAAATTTCCAAATTTTCAGTAAAATTTCAAAATCAGATATTTTTAGGGACCTGTTCAGGTTTAAAGTGTATTTGAGAGGACTGTATGTTAGAAAGCCCCACAAAGCACCCAATTTCAGAAACTGCACCCCCCAAACTCTGCAAAAGCATACCCAGAAAGTTTTTTAACCCTTTAGGGGAGTCACAGAAATAAAAGCTAAGTGTGTAAGAAATTTGAAAATTTACATTTTCTGTGCAGAGATTTTATTGTAATCCAATATCTTTCATAATTGTAAACCTATTAACAGAGAAATGCACCCCAATATTGATTGCCCCATTTCTGCAGTTTATAGAAATACCCCATATGTGGCCCTATTGCGCTATTTGACGCAACCACAAGCCTCAGATATAAAGGAGCGTCTAGTGAATTTCAACGCCTTCGTTATATTTGGTCATTTCTGTCTGTACCACTTCAGGTTGGCAGAGGCTCTGGGGTGCCAAAACATAAGAAACACCCCTAATGGGACACCATTTAGAAAACTACACCCCTCAAGGAATGTAACAAGGGGTGCGGTGAGCATCTGGACCCCACAGATTCTTCACAGATTTTCAGAACAATGTGGCGTGAAAAAATAAAAATTATTTCTTTATACTGAAATGTTGTTCTAGCCTTCAATTTTTCATTTCCACAAAGGGATAAAAGGAAAAAAATGCACAAAACATGTAGCGCAGTTTCTCCCGAGTACGGAAATACCCCACATGTGGACATTAAGTGCCAAGCGGGCGCAGGACGAGCCTCCAAAGGGAAGGAGCGCCAATTGGCCTTTGGAAGCTGAATTTCACTGGAATGGATTTCAAGGGCCACGTCGCATTTACAAAGCAATCGTGCTGCCAAAACACTGGAAACTCCTCACATGTGACCCCATTCTGGAAACTACACCCCTCAAGGAATCTAACAAGGGGGGCAGTGAGCATATGGATCCCACTGGTGAGGGGCACAAATGTGGAACAATGTTACGTGAAAGTGAAAATTTTCATTTTTTTCACTTTCAAGGCACAAATGTGCCCATCATCAAGGGGTCCCTATCCTCACTGCACCCCTTGTTAGATTCCTTGAAGGGTGCAGTTTCCAGAATGGGGTCACTTGTGGGGGGTTTCCAGTGTTTTGGCAGCACAAGGGCTCTGTAAATGCGACATGGCGTTCATCATCCATTCTGGCCAAATCCAGCCTCAAAATCCAAATGGCGCTCCTTCCCTTCGGAGGCTTGCCCTGCGCCCACATGGCGCTTTATGTCCACATGTGGGGTATTTACGGACTCAGGGGAAAATGCTCTACACATTTTATGTGTTTTTTTCTCTTTTAACCCCTTGTGAAAATGAAAAATTCAAGGCTAGACCAACATTATAGTGTAAAAAATGTAATATTTCATTTTCACGCTACATTGTTCCACATTTTTGCCCATCACCAGTGGGGTCCATATGCTCACTACACCCCTTGTTACATTCCCTGAGGGGTGTAGTTTCCATAATGGGGCCACTTGTGGGGGGTTTTCACTGCCTTGGCAGCACAGGGAGTTTTTAAATGCAACATGGCCCCTCGAAATCCATTCTACCCAAATCCAGCCCCAAAAAGCTAAATGGCGCTCCTTCCCATTGGAGGCTCGTCTTGCGGCCGCATAGCGCCTTAAATCCACATGTGGGGTATTTCCGTACTCGGGGGAAATTTCTCTACATGTTTTGTTTTGTTTCTTCTCTTTTAACCCCTTGTGCAAATGAGAAACGTCAAAACTAGATCAATGATGTTGTGTAAAAATTACATTTTTTACACTTAAACATTGGCCTAGCCGTGAATTTTTCATTTTCACAAGGGTTTAAAAGAGAAAAAAAAACACAAAACGTGTAGAGCAGTTTGTCCCGAGTACGGAAATACCCCACATGTGGACATAAAGCGCCATGCGGCCGCAAGACGGGCCTCCGAAGGGAAGGAGCGCCATTTGGCTTTTGGAGGCTGCATTTGGCTGGAATAGATTTCAAGGGCCATGTCGCATTTACAAAGACCCTCGTGCTGCCAGGACAGTGGTAAACCCCCACAAGTGACCCCATTCTGGAAACTACACCCCTCAAGGAATCTAACAAGGGTTTCAGTGAGCATATGGACCCCACTGGTGACGGGCACAAATGTGGAACAATGTGACGTGAAAGTGAAAAATTTAGTTTTTTCATTTTCACAGCACAAATGTGCCAGTCATTGAGGGGTCCATATGCTCACTGCACCCCTTGTTAGGTTCCTTGAGGGGTGCAGTTTCCAGAATGGGGTCACTTCTGGGGAGTTTTCAATGTCTTGGCAACACAGGGCCTTTGTAAATGCGATATGGCATTCATCATCCATTCTAGCCAAATGGCGCTCCTTGCCTTCGGAGGCTTACCCTGCACCCGCATGGCGCTTTATGTCCACATGATGGGTATTTCCGTACTCAGGGGAAATTGTTCTACACATTTCGTGTTTTTCTTTATCTTTTAACCCCTTGTGAATATGAAAAAATAAAGACTAGATCAATGATTTAGTGTAAAAATGTAGATTTTTTTACACTAAATGTTGGTCTAGCCTTGATTTTTTCATTTCCACAAGGGGTTGAAAGAGCAAATAAACACAAAACGTGTAGGGTAATGTCCCCTGAGTACGAAAATACCCCACATGTGGACATAATGTGCCATGTGGGCACAGGGCAAACCACCAAAGGGACAGAGCGCCATTTAGAGGCTGGAATGGAGGATGGAGGCCATGTCGGGTTCGCAGAGTGCCCGTGCTGCCAAAAAATTGGAAACCCCCCACAAGTGACCCCATTATGGAAACTACACCCCTCAAGGAATGTAACAAGGGGTGTAGTGAGCATATGGACCCCACTGGTGACGGGCACAAATGTGGAACAATGTGCTGTGAAAATGAAAAATTTATTTTTTTACACTAAAACGTTGATGTAACTTTGAATTTTTCATATTCACAAGGGGGTAAAAGAAAAAATGAACCGCTAATCATGTAGAGCACTTTCCCCCGATTACAGGAGTACCCCACATGGGGACACAAAGTGCAAAGCCGGAGCACAGAAAGCCTCCAAAGGGAAGGAGCGCAATTTGGATTTTGGAAGCTGGATTTGGCCAGAATGGAGGACGAAGGGCTCTCAGAGCCCCCGTGCTGTCAAAACAGAGGAAACCCCCCACAAGTGACCCTAACGAACTCAGGAATCTGTGGTTCGTACGAGGTGGGGTCACTTGGGGGGGCTTGTGGGGCAGCGCCTTGGGGGCTTGTCATCACTAAATGGTGATGACGATGAGGAAGAAGAGGAAACGAGGGATCTTCCTCTTCTCCCTCACTGGTTGTCTCAGTATCGGGGGCAATCCAGGCGAATGCCTCTTCAGCCGAGAACAACCTGTGGGCCATTTTTTTTTTTTCTGTAGGATGCCTTCACACACACCGGATCCACACACTGCGGATCCAGCGTCAGTGCATCCCTATGATTGACATCCCGCTGGCCGGAGCATACTACCTCCTCCCCGCTCCAGCTAGGACAGAGGGGGGTGGGCTGGCACGACGGACGGGGGGCTGGCAGGACGGAGGGGGGCAGCAGGACGGAGGGGGGGGCTGACAGGACGGAGGGGGGGCTGACAGGACGGAGGGGGGCAGCAGGATGGAAGGGGGGCTGACAGGACGGAGGGGGGGGCACGACATAAGGGGGGCTGGCACGACAGAAGGGGGGCTGGCAGGACAGAGGGGGGCGCTGGCAGGACAGAGGGGGGTGCTGGCAGGACAGAGGGGGGCGCTGGCAGGACAGAGGTGGGCGCTGGCAGGACGGAGGGGGGGCGCTGGCAGGACGGAGGGGGGGCGCTGGCAGGACGGGGGGGGGGCGCTGGCAGGACGGGGGGGGGGGCGCTGGCAGGACAGGGGGGGGGGGGGGGCTGGCAGGACAGGGGGGGGGGGCTGCCTGGAGCTGGACGGGGGGGGAGCCTGGAGCTGGACGGGGGGGGAGTCTGGAGCTGGACAGGGGGGAGCTGGCAGAGGACACAGGAGGAGGAGGAGGAAGTATCCGGGGGGGGGGTTGCGGAGGGGGATTGGGGGAGGCATGCAGCACAGGGGAAGGCGGAAGCACCCGGTGCGGTCCTGGAGTGTGCCGGGTGCCTCCTCCCCCCGAGCTGCCTCCTCCTCCAGTAACAGGGAGATAGATTATCATCTCCCTGTTACCGGAGGAGGAGGCAGCACGGGGGGAGGAGGCACCCGGCGCCCGGCAAACTCCAGGACCGCATCGGGCGCCGGGCACAGGACTCACCACCCCCATCATCACCTTCTCTGCTGCATATTCTTAGCAAGCAGAGAAGGTGATGATGGGGGTAGTAGTGTGGATCGCCTGTGACTGGCCGGCTGGCGGCAGCCGGCCAATCACGGGCGATCGGGGGCCGGCACCCACGGGCAGATGATGCCTAGGGACAGCTGTGATTGGTGCTGTCTCGTACAGCACCAATTACAGCTCTGTGCCGGGGTCCGGTCCCGGAAATGCAGCAAATCGCTGTGATTGGCAGATGACAAGTCATCTGCCAATCACAGCGATCGTCGTCACGGGGGACAGGGAAACTGCCCCCTACGTGACACATGAAGATGGCTGCTGATAGAATCAGCAGCCATCTTTACCAGAGCGCCGCGCGATTTCGCGCGGCGCCCATTTAAAGGGCCGACGTACCGGTACGTCATGGGTCCTTAAGTGACAGTGATCCATGACGTGCCGTTACGTCATGGGTCCTTAAGAGGTTAAGCAGGCCATGAATCTGGCTATTTGCATAGATCGTAGACTCTGCGACAGACATAGGGAGAAAGTACTAGAAACAAAATATAAGACAGCGCTCCATAGCGTATTTCAGACAGGGCTGAAGTGGTGAAAGTAAGCGCATAGAACTCTCACCTGAGTAGGTTGTGCTGATGTAAGGCACAACTCTTACTGATAGCATGTGAATGAACCGCAGCCACTCCTGACTAATCCCCACAGGGATTAAAGACAGTCAGTATCCTCCTCCACTCCAAGGCGGGTAAAACAGGCGCAGGTCCAAGAGGTAATAGTGATATAAATATATTTTATATCACTATTACCTCTTGGACCTGCGCCTGTTTTACCCGCCTTGGAGTGGAGGAGGATACTGATAGGGAGAAAGTAGACTCTGATGCTTCTAATACCCATGTCTCCTACTCTGTCAAAAAACCTTTAGTTATCCCTGATATTCCTGAGGATGAGCCCATGCAGCTGAGACAATTGGACGCCAGGACCAGGCGAGAACAACGGAGACACAACGGTCTGTGTTATTACTGTGGTGACAGTGGCCATTACATCAGTTTCTGCCACAAGCGTCGCAAGCAGCATGAAAACCTGCTCCCGGGTCATCGGCGTTCAGGTGACTCCCAGGAATGTCACTTGGGCGCACAGGTACCCTCCTGCAAAATAAACATTTCTAGCTCTACTGTAACTGATTTGCCTGTATCTGATGTGAATTTATCATGTTCAGTAAGCCTGTTCTCCATGCCATGGACTCTTCTTCTGATGAATGGGAGTCAGATGGCAATCTTCTAAGTGAAGTTGAGTCCTGAGAGGGTCCTGAGGCCCCTCATAAAAGGGGGTTACTGTCAGGATGGTATCTTTGCGGAGCATTATGCGCTCCTCGGCTCATGCTGTTCGGTCAAGCATTAATCTGGAGTAGAGAATACAAAGCAGGCACACAACTAAAAAAAAACAGTTTTTCTGCTTTTTGGCATTGTGGTGTGAACTCCATTGTTTATTTGGGAGGATTAAATAATATATCCCAACATGGAGTGTAGATTGTACACCAATGGGGGCATTTATTAAGCTTCTGGCTGGGGCGTACGCCAGGGAGAAGGCACAGATTTGCCCCTTCTCCCTAGCGTATGCCTGCTGTATCCCGACTCGCCCAATGGTTGGGCAGGGGGTGGGGTGGCAAAGCGGGGAGAAGGTATGGCATCCCCCCATCCACCTCATTTATCATGATTCCCACCTGTTGGGTAAATTTGGTACACAGTGCACAGGGTTGAGCACATGGTCAGCCGGATTCGGCATGCGCCTCTTAGTGAATTTGGCCGGGAAAAGGGGGCAGCCTAATTTAAGACCAGAGTATGAGTATGCCAGTATTAATAAACCCCCTTTCCACCAAAAATATTTAATGGGATGCTGCAAAATGAGGAAACAGAAGACTAATTAGGATTTGTGTAGTTTAACTTATATAAAATAGTTACATTAAAGGACAACTCCCACAAAATTTTTTTTTTGCTCATTTAACACACATTACAAAGTTATATAACTTTGTAATGTGGTTAAATACCCGGCCTGGCCCCCTTCCCCCACTTTCGGACCCCCGACCCCCCACCCCGGAAGTTAAGGAATGTATACATTACCTATTACGATCGTCACGGTCCTCTTCTCCGGGGCGGCATCTGGTGACGACGACGTCAGAGCCGAGGGGCGGTCCGGGTCTTCTTCCTCCTCGGCGTCTTCATGCAAAGTGAATGGGGATGAAAAGGCTGCTGGTGCACATGCGCACCAGCAGCCTTTTCATTGGCTGGAGCGCATCACATGGCTTCCAGCTTGCTCAGCCCTGATTGGCTGAGCTTGCTGGAAGCCATGTGATACGCTCCAGCCAATGAAAAGGCTGCCGGTGCGCAAGCGCACTGGCAGCCTTTTCCATCCCCTGGACCCGGAAGTTGGAGACATCGCTGGATGGCGGACGGCGGCGACGGAGAGGCGGACGGCGGGCGAATCGAGTGGCGATCGTCACCGGAGAGATGGTGAGTATGGTGTCTGTGTGTGTCTGTGTTTTTTTTTTTTTGGGGGTCCCGCGGGAGTTGTCCTTTAATAAGGCCAGAAGGATATTGTTATGCATTGAAAAAATCATGGACTCTTGGGACAGGGATATAATATTACCGCTTTATAAAGCTTTGTTGAAGCCTCGTCTGAAGTATGCTGTCCAGTTTTAGAACCCGATTCATAGAAAGGACGTCCTAGAGCTGGAAATAGTACAAAGATGGCAACTAAACTAATAAGGGGAATCTTAGTTATGAGGATAGATTAAAATAATTAAATATGTGTAGTCATGAGAAGAAACTATTCTCATACTATTCTCTCTATACATTTAACCCTTTGAGGACCATAACAATTTTTGTTTTTGTGCTTAAGTTTTATCTCTTTACAATTAAAAGGCCATAGTGCTTGCATTTTTTCACTTACAGACCCACAGACAGCATCCTGCAATCTTACCTCACCAAGTTCCCAAACCAGCGTTGAACAGTCCTGGAATTTACCTGTGAATCCAGCATTTTCTGTGCCTAGTCTCCAAACTACACTGGCTGCTTGTCTGCTGCTTCTGTACTCTCATCCCCATCGGCCCCTCTACAGGTTATACTGATGAAAGAAAAGACAGAGCTCCATAGTGCAGACACATCTCACAAAGGATTGGACGGTGAGTAAATAGTATATATCAATTTGGTTGCGTCCATCTCCACTAAAACTGTCACTACATCTGTTTATCGCAAGGACACGGCTGGCAATACCACCTTACACGAGTCCAGCGAACATCCCCTGCACACTATATGCTCCATTGCGGTGGGGGAATTTACACGCATTAAGCGCATATGCTCAGATAGTGAAACCTATAATACACAATGTGCAGAAGCAACTAAGAGGTTAACACAGAGGGGTTATACCAAACACACCATCAACAGAGCCCGCAGGCTAACCGATAGGAAAAATCGTGATTCTCTGTTGGTTGGCTCGGCAGACAATATTAATTGTCAAATGGCACCTTCAAATCCTATAACTTTTTCCACTGCTTTCTCTCTGGAATATGACAAGATTGTCCAGATCCTTCATAAAAATTTACCCATACTAAGACAGGAAAACATACTGGCCGAGGTACTCGACCAAGGCTATAGATGCGTCCCACGCAGAGGGAGAACTCTAGGCGACATCCTATCCTCGAGTATGTTACATACCCATGCTATCTCCCCTGCGACACATACTGTGGGCTGTTTCAAATGTGGCATGAACCGATGCCCCATCTGTAAATTCGTAACACAGAAAAAAGAATTTACAAACAGCACACTAGACAAAAGTTACAAAATTCTTGACTTTATCAATTGCAATAGTGACCACATTGTCTATGTCATAGAGTGTGTCTCATGCAACCTCAAATACGTGGGTTGCACGGTTAGGAAATTCAAAGTCCACAATGGCAATACCAGCAGTTTTAATGTATATGGTATTGTCAAGGTCCACAGACCATCTAGAGGAGGGGATTGGCCAAAGTACACATTGCATAAGGAAGCAGAGATAATTTATCGTTTAGATACAAGATATCCCAAAGGTCTTAACTTTAAAAATAATTTGCTTTTTCATTACTCATAATTTATTATTAGAGTGTGTTTTTTCTTCTTTCTTCTTTTTCCTGATTTCCTAAGCCTATTGTGTGTAGAATACTTGTTTAGTAGTTAGCTTCTCGTAACACTATTTAATTATTGTTTTAATTATAACCAGTGTTACACACATTTTGGCAATTTTGTTTGTGTTTTTTGGATCATACTCCAGTGTGCAAAGCGTCTTATCACTCTACATTTAGCACTCCTATTACAGGGTTAAATTGCACCACTGTGTTTTGCTCCATTCTCGCAAGATTGGACGTGTTACACATCTATTGGTTGGTCTCCTGCAATTTATTCGTTGATTTTAATTTTGTCCATTAGACCATGATTAAGCGCATTGGCGCGAAACGCGTAGGTCCTATCATGGAGCATCGCTTTTAATGTATGAATAAAAGTTATATTTTATAGTTCACGTCCCACGGTGCTGGCTCCACCACCTATAATCTTCAGCTATTCCTTAAATAGTATATAGTCTCACCTGTGTGGCAATAAGAGGCACAGCACATAGGATATCAAACCAATGTCTGGTCTAACTGTAACTTCTGCTCTGTGATCCCCCCAGGGAATCAAAGCCAATAAGGACAAACTATAGGACAAAAAATAGGACACAGGTCAGATACAAGAAGTGTAAAAACTGTATATGATGCAAAAATATTTAATAAAATAAATAAAAAACAAGGAGAAAAACACAACCTGTTTTGGAGCGGATTTAGGCCATGTACCCATGGCGTAATGAGACCGGCCGGAGCCGCTCGCTTCATAGTGTGCACAGACAGGGTTTTCTGCAGCCGCTATTCACTGAATGGTTATACTGAATAGCGACCGCAGAAACTGACATGTCCGTTGTTTGCGGAGCCGCGAGGGATCCCGGCCAGAGTGTATACTATGTGTATACGCTCCGGCTGGGATCCCATAGACAAAAAGGACACGTATTTTTTCGTATTAACTACAGCCGCTGTTGCAATTTAGCAACAACGGCTGTAGAAATACGGAAAAATACGTTGTGTGAACATAGCCTTAATATGCGTTTTGTTTTTATTCTTTTTTAAATTATTTTATTAAATATTTTTTTGCACCTTATAAAGTTTTTACACTTCTTCTATCTGACCTGTGCCCTACATAACCTGTGATTTGCTTTTGGAGTGGAGGTTTTCCTTATAGGTTATAATGGACACAGCTAATTACTTGAAGTAACACGCCTTCTTTACCATGAGAACTGTGGATCTGTGGAACAGTCTACCCCAGGATCTGGTTACAGATTCCAAATGGGTGTCCTGGAGAGTTGCCACATCTGCATGTAACTTTTTTAGATGTTTAAGAACCATGCGCCCTTTTGGGGGGGGGGGGGGACCTCAGACCTTTAGCATTCCAGGAGACTATCCACATCATTTGACAGAAAGAGAAAGACTATCTGGATCTACAATTCTAAATAACATTACATCCTCAGACAAATCAGTGTCCCAGTGAAAACTTAATTCCAGATTGGCATAGAAAAACAGAAATCAGCAAAATATGGGCTATGGAGAGACCCCTAGGTCACATACTCACAACTCCTCAGCTCATAGACAGCCCAAGCTAAACGTGTCCATTCAGGTACATGGTAAAGAGGAACTTCTCTTGCGCTGGTCTTTGGGTGGTTGCTCCCATCTTGTATTTGTCCTTTGATCCTTCAAATGCCAGGAGGAGCTTGGAGATTTCGGGGTATTCCCTCCTGAAGGTGAACTGCGAGGAGACAAGGCTCTTTTCCACTCAGGTAGATCCTGGAAAGTCCCTCCATTGCCTCCTCTGGTTTCTTGTAGGAAGATATTGATACATCATTGAACAAATGTAAGACCTTTGGATATATAAGTGCAAACTTTATCTTGCAACTGAATAGCTCCAAGCTGAATGGGGAAAATAAACTACGACAGCGGGTAGTCTCCGAATATGAGCAGCTACCTCTGAATGTCAGTTCCTCTCTGTGCCACTGGAACGATTGCAATATTTCCACCTTGTCAGTTAATTTCAAATAGAACACAATAACTTGGTACGTTTTCTCCCTTTGTGAGAATGGAGAAGGTATGCCTTGGGTAGACCCAGGCCTGGTATCAGGTCCTAAGCGGTGCACCCTCTCTACTGTGCAATTGTGTGGTGTTTCAGCAGCTGAGGAATTGGGATGTCACAGAGGGTTAACAGTGACATAGGGACAGAGTCTAGGACCCCTAGTGTACATAGATTGTTTCTGTGGGAACAGTATTCAAGATCCTGTGGGAATATTTTCCCACAGCTTTTTATTATCTTTCTCACGAGATACCTGCAGAGGGGGCGGCCGCTCCCGGGCCCACACAGGCAGCGGCCCACTGAAGATTTTTCCAGTTAATGCTGACCGCAAAAGCTATTGCTTTTGCAGACAGACTTAACAAATGTCTATTGGCTGCAGGTGGCCCCTGGCCAGCAACCAGTGCTCCTAGGGGGCCCACATGGCTACTGAATGTTGTGTCTGAATGCTAGGAGAACATACAGTTAAATGCAGCAGGGTAATTGACAAGGCGAGGAGAGCATTGACTTTCCAACCTGCCAATCACTGTTGTGGCCACAAGAGGCAGTTCCCTCCCTTAGAGCTCCGGAACATGAGTGATGTCACTCGTGTGCTCACAGAGTAGGGAGAGAGTTGACATCAGAAGACTACAGTACAGCTTTTTTTGTATATAGGTTATTTAGTAGTTGACTTGAACTGCATGGGGCTATTTATTGTTATTACCCAGCATTTGTACTATACATTTACTCTTGGTACTGCAGGTATACCTTTCGGTTGTTGCTAATTTGGTGATTGACCATCAGCTATGGTGTAGTCCTCGTGCTGTCCAATAGATATTAGAGATAGAAGAATGGATGGATGGCTAATTAAAAAACAAAAACGGCACCATAGCTTCCTCTATGTTGTTTGTGGTATTACAACTAGGTTCCATTCTCTTTTCCTGGAACTGAGCTGCACGACCACATCCAAGCTTTGGAGGAGAGTGGCGCTGTTTCTGGTAAAAAGCAGCTATGTTTTGCAATGCTGGATTACCTCTTTAATTTTTACATGGTTATATATGTGAAATGTAGAAAGTATTTTCCACTGTCCTCAGTCCCTATTCACTTTGAATAATGTAGTAGAAAATACCCTTTATTATTCGGAAAGCATTGTCATCTACTGAGGTTTCCTATGGGTAACATAATCGGTTGGGGGCCCACTGAGACTCACTCAGCCCCCCATAGGCTGAACCCCTAGCTACGCCCCTGGATACCTGTGAAGTACTTTGGTCTATAAAGTCCTCCAAGTTCTGCAGGCATGTATCTGCTTCCTCTAGCCTTTCTTCATGCTAGATAATATCAGCCTGTAGTTTTTGCAGCAATGCTGCTATTGTCAAGGAGAGGGCTTCTTGTAGGTCTGGAGCAAACCTCTGTACCTATAAGATTATAGCAGAGGTGCAGAGGCAGCTGTTCTTCCTCCTGCTCCGATATCTTATCCTCAGAAGGTTCCGCTTCTGGCAAGGAGCTCGCAACCGCCATCTTGTCTGGCTGCGTGGCTTACTTAAATCGTTTCCTAGGCATTTTAGGCTTACGTTTCGGCTCTATCTTATTCACGAACTGGTCCATAAATAGCGACCATCAAGCCAGCAGTGTCAAGGGTCAACTCGATAAGAGATTGCAGGTGTATGCAGCTAAAATCAGTAAGGGAATATAGAGCTGCTCACATGTGCATCCTCACAGCATGGTGCCGGAAGCGGAAGCCCCCAAGTCATGTTGCATCGTGCCACAGTACAGCATCTTGCAACATGGAGACCTGAAGGTGCTGCAGCTGTAGTGGGAAGATCAGCAGCTTTTATATGACTTCATAAGCCAAGAAGTCTTGAAAGGGCCCAAAACATCATTAGTAACCTGTAATCCAGCTTTTACATTGCTCAGGTTAGTGAAATCTAACTGCACTGCTGTGAGAAACCTATATTACCTGAATTATTTTTTTCCCTAGACAACCCCTTTAGGACAACCACTGGACAGGGAGCACGAGTTTTTCTACCTTACTAAAGAAAAAATGGATGTGCTTTAACTCCGTTAGTGTTTAGTGTTACGTAAGTGATGCCACTCTCTTAATGCTGCTTAACAGTATGGAGTCTGGGTTCCCTCAAAGGTCTGTGCTAATCTATCCATACATTTCCTATTTTATAAGACAAACTGAAATCATGTATGAGGTATGAAAAAAATTTAACTTAAGGGCCCTATTACGCGGGACAATTATCGTGCGAAAAATTGTTATATTGTTCGAATTCAAACTATAATCGTACTGTGTAATTGCAGGCAATTATCTAAAAATTGTTCGTATGTCATTGATCATAGATTTGGATCTGAACCTAAAATTATTGTTAATTGTTCTCTAATCGTTCGCGGTAATTCTACATTTGTTCACTCAAGTTCCGCATTTTTTCACTAATCGTTCAGTGTACAGTTTACACACACAGATTATCTGACAGATAGCTGACGGATTTTTGCAGCCAAAGCCAGGAATGGACTATAAACAGGGAACAGGTCATAAAGGAAAGACTGAGATTTGTCTTTTTTTTTCAAATCCATTTTTGGTTTTGGCTGCAAAAATCTGGCAGATATCTGTCAGATAATCTGTGTGTGTAAACGGACCCTAATTGCACATTGTCAGAAGGAATAAACGATCATAGTAGTGATCGCAATAACGATCGTATTAACAATCTTAACTAACGACCATCATTCTGTGTAAAATGGTGATTGATTTTTAGATTAACGCTAAACAATCTCGTTTGCGATCGTTTATCGTTAGTCGTTAAAAATTACTCCGTGTAATAGGACCCTAACACCAAGGATATCACAGTAGCTTCTAGCAATCCTAATCCTAAAGGCCCTATTACACAAAATGATTATCGGCCGTATTTGGCTGATTACCGGCCATTACGGTCGATAATCGCTTTTTGTAATAAAAGGCAATGATCAGCTGACACGAATGAGGCAGCGGCAGCAGCAGCAGCAGCAGACCAACGCATCTCCTATGGGCTCCCCGCAGCTCCCCACAGCCTCCTCGCTCTTACTCACTCACTATCGGCACGTGTAATAGCGCCGGCGGCAAGCGGGGAATGAGGAGCAAGTGAACGCTGGCCTGACAGGTCGACACTCACTTGCTCCAGCTTGCTGTACAGCTATTATGCAGAAAACGGTTTAAATGGTTTAATTTATTTAAATGCTCAGCTAATGGAGCCTCACCAAGCATTAATAGTATGACATGCTAGCAATATACCACAAACATTTATGATGGCAGTATCCACCTAATGTGTTTATGGGTAATTCTTGTTTTTAAGACCTTACTGCCCCTGACCTTCCACATCAAGTTTGTTTTAAGTAATTATTAACAGCTTGCCCTTGCATTATCTATTCACTGATCATAGCAAAATATTATGTGTTAATAAATAAGAAAATAATATAGGTTTGTGACATAGAAGAAAAAAATAGAAAAACACTGGAATAAAATGCTTTGACATTTATTTTTGAATCATGGTTGTCACATTCAGTGGATACAATACATTTTATTGTAAGCTATAACTCAATTTACCATAATGTATTTTAAGTGTAGAGACTCCTTTTAATTTGTACAATAAACACCATTATTATGGTTACTTTATAATACACATGAGAACATCTAGATTTAGAACTCGCAGATAGTAAGACGCTTTTGATTACAAGATTTATCATTCCACTGCCCATCTGTATACATTTCAACGCAACCCTCAGTTCCTTTTCCACTGGGTTCACCATTTCTCCAGCGTGTGTAAATTGCAGGAACTCCATTCATGTAGTTGAAAGTGCCAGGTAATAGCCCCTCTCTCATTCCCAGATATGCATATCTGTTATGCTTCTTCACGAATGCCAAGACTGCAGCATTCTCCGCTTCATTCATCGGAGTGGCAATCCGTCCACCAACATCATTACACGTGGAGTTGGATTTTGCAAAGTCTACTTCATTTCCACTAGTGGCAATTGTTTTGTCACCTACCATTTGAATTCTTCCTTCAAGTTTAAGAACTAGAGAAACAAATATTGAAATCAGTTATAATTATTATAGTAAGTTTTTATATTAGAGTAATTACTGTAATTAAAGGCAATGGGGGACATTTAAGAAATGTCAGCCCAAGGTGTATGCCAGGGAGAAGCAGCAGATTCACCCCTTCTCCCTGGCGTATGCCTGCCGTATGCCCCGCTCGCCTGATGGGCGGGCTAGGGGAGCTTGGGGGGGGGGGGATTGACATGGCGGGGAGGAGGCCTCATTTATCATGATTTACACCTGCTCACAGGTATAAATCATGATCCAAATCTACACCTGCTGGAAGCAGGTGTAGATTTAGTACACCGGACTCAGGTTCAGGCCTTCGCCTCTTAGTGAATCCTGCCTGGGAAAAGGGGGCAGGGCCTAACATAAGATCGGTCTTCATAAATCCCCCCCCAATGTGTCAAGTCAACATGTTTTTTTTAAGAATTTTCCATTTTACTGCCTATATTATAGAACATTCCTAAAGTTTTGCAGTGTTCTTTCTTGTTACTAATCCTAAAACTAAGCTGAGACTTCCTGTTACTTTTGTGATGATAAGAACGAGGCTGCTGGAATGTGTCTTATAGTTTTTGGTAGACCATATGTTATGTTTAGGAGAAACCTTCCAAGTCAAGGATTAATCAAAGTGTTGTCTGCATACATGTGACTGACCACACATTGGGTCATGTACTAAGAATTCACTAAGAAAATAATGCAATATCATAGAGGGGTTTACATAAGAGAGTTTTCCTAAGACAACCTTTGTATTTGCGCCCTATTAGGCATCTCAGGAACCCACTCTATGATGTTTATGCATAATGTGCCCACCACAACCTTATGAATGATTCATTGGTCATTGGATGTAGACCATCTACCTACCTAAATAAATAAGTAAATATCTTAAAGACTCAACCTTTGTTTACCTGCTTCCAGTACATTTATCCGGCGAATAAGGTCTACTAGTTCGGTCGTAGATGAGGCTCCCACAGCAGGGACTTGTAGGCCAGTAGACAAGCCTCCAACAGCAGGGACACCTTATGGTAAAATAAATATTAATCCTACAGGCACCATCTTTAGTCTTATACATCTCTTACATTTTCTATCTCATTGATTCCTATATTAATACAATGTGTAAACAAAGAAAATATATTTATTAGTGGTATTTTACAGTCTATAAAAGACGGAGCAAGATGACAAGATTTATTAATATACTTATCCACCTGGTACATCTAAGTTTGGTAAACTTGACTTGTATCCCATTAGACTATTGAGTCCAGGCAGAGGAAGAATGTCTGCTGCTTTAGGGATGGGTGTTTTTAATAGACCAAGAAATCGAAGCAATCCTAAAAAAAAAAAGAAACACAGAAGATTTTATCCAACATCAAAAAATTAATGTGGTCTAACAATTTTTTAAATATAACAGATTTGTCATTTGATTTTTGTAAGCTTTATGTTTATCTGTGCAGAGGTGTAGCAAAGCTTTCATTCATCTCGGCCAAACATTAAAGCTAATCTTTTAGCAAATATAAAGTATAGAAAGTATCCACAGGATAGGGGGTAAGTACTCCCTGCCGATCTCCGTATTGGGCAACGGCTTCTGTGTTATGAATAGAGCCACGAGTACAGCATGTGACCTGCGGCTCTATTCATTCCTATAGAGCAACGGAAAGACTCAAGTACATCGTTCTTCCGGCGTACTCGTACTGTTTCCTTTGCTCCATCGGAATAAATTGAACCGTGGGTCACATGCTGTACCCGTGGCTCTATTCATAACACACGGAGATTGGCAGGGGCTACAGAGGTCAGACCCCCCGCAATTTCCTACTTATCCCCTATTTTGTGGTTGTCCTCCAGTACTAACTGTGTCCCTGTATCTGAGACCATGTCACAGCATTGCCAATTTTGGTCTAATTTTA
>NC_091461.1:79364396-79384587 GCF_027789765.1 Dendropsophus ebraccatus
CCATCACTCGGCACACTGACAACCCTGGACCGAAACGCGTTGTGTGGCTGCAAACAGCAAAAAATTCCCTGCCACACCTAAAGAGTGAGGGAAGAAAGATGGAGGACTTGGAGGGAGCGATCCCCCGGGAGGCTGAGGAGCCAGGAACTGTCCGATACAGCGGGTGAGTCAGACCTCTGGCCCCGAGCACTGGGACCGGGACAGGAAAAGCAATGGCCGCCAAGCCCCAGATTACTTTACTGCATCAAATCTGCAGATGGCTGAAAATATCTTAGTCACCAGAAAGACTCTCCATGGAAAGAAAGTGAAAAGTCAGGAGGAAGTAGAAAACAAACAACAACAACAACAACATGTTACAGCAGCCATCACCACCTGAAGCTGCCAGGGGGAGGGGGGGGGCTGGGGGGTCCTCTGCTTCTCTATGGAGCACTACATGGCACACCAGGGGTCCTCTGCTTCTCTATGGAGCACTACATGGCACACCAGGGGTCCTCTGCTTCTCTATGGAGCACTACATGGCACACCAGGGATCCTCTGCTTCTCTATGGAGCACTACATGGCACACCAGGGGTCCTCTGCTTCTCTATGGAGCACTACATGGCACACCAGGGATCCTCTGCTTCTCTATGGAGCACTACATAGCACACCAGGGATCCTCTGCTTCTCTATGGAGCACTACATGGCACACCAGGGATCCTCTGCTTCTCTATGGAGCACTACATGGCACACCAGGGGTCCTCTGCTTCTCTATGGAGCACTACATGGCACACCAGGGGTCCTCTGCTTCTCTATGGAGCACTACATGGCACACCAGGGATCCTCTGCTTCTCTATGGAGCACTACATGGCACACCAGGGATCCTCTGCTTCTCTATGGAGCACTACATGGCACACCAGGGATCCTCTGCTTCTCTATGGAGCACTACATGGCACACCAGGGGTCCTCTGCTTCTCTATGGAGCACTACATGGCACACCAGGGATCCTCTGCTTCTCTATGGAGCACTACATGGCACACCAGGGATCCTCTGCTTCTCTATGGAGCACTACATGGCACACCAGGGATCCTCTGCTTCTCTATGGAGCACTACATGGCACACCAGGGGTCCTCTGCTTCTCTATGGAGCATTACATGGCACACCAGGGATCCTCTGCTTCTCTATGGAGCACTACATGGCACACCAGGGATCCTCTGCTTCTCTATGGAGCACTACATGGCACACCAGGGATCCTCTGCTTCTCTATGGAGCACTACATGGCACACCAGGGGTCCTCTGCTTCTCTATGGAGCACTACAGCAGCAAAGCCACTGCGCAGAGGAGAAAAGGATTAAACATTGCCCATGCTGCAGAGAGCTCCTGTCCAGCAGAGACATGCACAAGCTGATGGCTGTGAATGGGGGGAGTCATGGCTCTGTGAGGAAAATAGTAATATTACTGCTACCCATGCTGCAGAGAGCACCTGTCCAGTATATGACTGCACTTGGGGCCAAGGACTAATCCTAATCCACAACATATCTAACTGTTCCAGTGATCACCAATCCCAACCAGTCCACAGGGTGGACACACACACACAGTCCACCTTTACCATTGCTGTTACTAGGGGCTCCATACTCACCCTCCTCATAACATACCAGATTTATGTCAACAACTACAAAGACATCTGATACCCCCACCCCTGGGCCGGACCCCTTAGTCAGACAGGGAAAGGATGACACATAGCCTGGTCTTATTGCACAAGGTCCATGCAGCTGTCCTAGGGTGGACGCTCTGAGCTGGATTCAGCAGAAAGCCCCCCAGGGAGATGATTCATGTAGCGGGGCCTGGCCGGGGATTTCCTCACTGATCCAGATTGAGGAAAACGTTATACAACACCGGGAGGATCAGACGATATCATCCCATTACCCACTGTCCTATCAGATCAGTTATGTTCGGTACATATAAACGTCCTATCAGTTATGTGTATACATATACACACACACACACACACATATATATATATATCAGGGACAAACATGGCTTCAATGGATCACAAGAGGTGAGACTGTCACAACTGAACGACCAACAGCTATAAGAACCCACCCTCAGCTGGTCCACCACCGCTCAACGAGGCCTATACTGGACCACCAAAATAAGCAAGGCCCCCAACCCTGACCAAAACACTACAGACTGTCCAAGATTACAAGGTTCATAATAAATACCACAGAATAAACAGGATAAATCTGTGTAAACAAGGCCACCCCTAACTGTCAAGAACATAATAAAAAGGACCACCACTAGACCACCTGGGAATTTATGGCTAAGAAGGAACCTCATCAATGTTCAATGCCCCCTAACTGTACAAGAACATACTAAAAAGGTCGCTTTGGGGGGTTGGTGGTCGCTGGCCGACAGTGTTGATTTAGTGTAAGGACTCATGTGGGCCAGGGGACCTGCACGTGGTACATGAGGCAATATGGTTTGATCAAATTATATACCAACATCCTGGCGTTGGTTTTTTAAATCTAGCCGAGAGGCATTAGTGTCAGCCATAGGTGTGATGTGCAGCAGCTTCTTTCTCTCCATGGCCGTATTATACTAAATAGGTCACCACTAGACCACCTGGGAAAATATGCCTCAGAAGTAACCTCCTCAATATTCAATACCCAGGCCCCTAACTGGGCAAGAACATAATATAAAGGCCACCACTAGACCACCTGTGATTAAAAGAATGTAAATGAACAATGCTATGCCTGAAAACAAGACCACCAGGGATTATAAGGCTCAGAATAAACCACCATGATCTAAAAAGCCTAAACTCCGAAATGAAAACTACAGAATACACAACTAACCCGGGACCACCTGGGATTACAAAGTTCAAGGGTAACCTACAAAGTCCAATACCCCATTTAGAACACATAATATTGCGACGGCCCCAATTTAGCTTCAGGGAATACAGGCATCCCACTTGACCAGCTGGGCTAACAAGGTCTCCAGTGAGCCACCTAAGATTACAAAGCTCATAGCGAACCACGGCAAACTACAAACCTAAGATGCCAAGTAGGACAAATAAGATTACAAAGGTCCCCACAACTGTCTAACAAGGCATGTAAGATCTGCTACAATACCACCAACATGACCTCCACTGGGCCACCAGGGACAATGCCAACAATACACTAACATGAAACACAAAGTAAATAGAAAAACAGAGATCACTAATTTTCCTAATGAGCCACCAAGGAAGAGAGAGGGTCAATGGGTCAATGCTGACATACCGGCGACTAGAAAGCTCCTCCCCCATAAGATGACTACAGTGCCAAAGATCAAGGCCGACCTACTCGCCCCTACAAAGTCCCTATCTCACATTATATATATATATATATATATATATATATATATATATATATTTATCTCAGGTTTTGAGGACATCTACGAGGGGGTCCTGTTTTCCACACACAGGATATCATGTCAAACAACTCTGCTGTAGTCTATCATTGGCAGCTCCCACCAGAGTAGACCGGTGCTGTATGACGCAAATAGGGGTCCGCAGAGGAGCGGGGGCTGCTCCCCATTGACCTCGCTGTGTAAAAGGTGTCTGTGCAGCCGCACCGCCGACAGATGGGAGAAACATGCAGGAAACTGCGGCCAATCACTGTTATTCAAGGTCGTAGATAAAAGGGGGGGGTGTGTGAACTAACTAGATGTTACTTTCCTTCTATCGTCTGGGTCACAGCCGCTTCTAATGAACGTGGGATACCTCTCAAGGCTGAGATACCAGCAGACCCCGTCCAACTATTGTCTCACTGATACACGACACGGCCAACCATTCCAAGAGTTAGGCAGCCGCTTCATTATTATACACTAATACATGGCCAAACATAATAATAGCAAGTATTATAGTATACACATAGGGAGCAGTATTATAGTAGTTATGCGGTTCAGGGAAGAAACAGAGTGCTGCACCTCACACCTATGGCTGATACTAGTGCCGCTTGGCTAAATAAAAAACACATCAGAATTTTGTGTATGAATTGATCAAGCCATACTGCCCCATGTACCTCGTGCCGGTATCTGATACACATGGGTCCCTACACTAAGTCCACATCGTGCCAGTCAGTGGCCACCAACCCCGCAGGCGTGCACAGCCAGGGAACGGGGGCCATGGGACGGCCCTGCGACCCCCATGCCACAGGACCAGACCCAAAAACACCACACCAGAACCCGGCCAGCACCGCCGGCGGAGAAGGTCGCCCCCAAACAGCACAAGTCTGGATGAGGTATTGCGCTCACCATAGCTGCAGCAGACAGAATGGGAAAAAACAGGAGGGATTAAAACCATGTGCACTCAGGTGTCTCCTGCTAATTGCGGTCATGTGGGTCTCACCAGGAGGAGTGCAAAACACGGAGAAAAGAGAGAAACAAAATGCGGTTCAGGGAAGAAAAAGAGTGCTGCACCTCACACCTATGGCTGATACTAGTGCCGCTTGGCTAAATAAAAAACACATCAGAATTTGCGTGCCTGCGGGGTTGGTGGCCACTGACTGGCACGGTGTGGACTTAGTGTAGGGACCCATGTGTATCAGATACCGGCACGAGGTACATGGGGCAGTATGGCTTGATCAATTCATACACAAAATTCTGATGTGTTTTTTATTTAGCCTAGGGGCACTAGTATCAGCCATAGGTGTGAGGTGCAGCGCTCTTTTTCTTCCCTGAACCGCATTATAGTAGTTATATTCTTGTATATAGGAGCAGTATTATAGTAGTTATACACAACATGGAGAGAGAGGAGCGGCTGCACATCCCATCTATGGCTGATACTAATGCCGCTAGGCTTATTTTAAAATTCAACACCAGGGTGTCTGTATATAATTTGATCAAACCATAATAGCCCCGTGTACCACGTGCAGGTCCCCAAACGGGTCCCCACGCTAACTCCACACCGTGTCGGTCAGTGACCACCAACCCTGCAAAGCGTGCACATGCAGGGAAGGGAGGACATGGAATGGCCCCGCAACCTCCATGTCACAGGACCAAACCCAAAAAGCCCCACCAGAGCCCGGCCAGCACCACCGGCGGGGAAGGCTGCTCCCAAACAACACAAGTATGAATAAGGTATTACACTCACCACTGCTGCTAACACAGACTGGGGAAGACATAAGGTACTGACATGTGAGCACAGGCATATCCTGCTAATTTTGGTCATGTGGGTCTTATAAAGGAGTGCGCGAGCTGTTCAGAAAAGGGAGAACTGTAAAACACGTCATGGAGAGAAAGGAACGGCTGCATATCCCATCTATGGCTGATACTAATGCCGCAAGGCCTATTTTAAAATTCAACACCAGGGTGAGCTGAGAAGCATTAGTATTAGCCATAGGTGTGAGGTGCAGCGCTATTTTCTCTTCTTGTCCGTATTATAGTAGTTATATTTTTGCACATAGGGGGCAGTATTATAGTATTTATCATTTTGGACATATGGGGCAGGGTAACAGTAGCTTTATTTACGGTGCCCATAATTGATCAGTTGCAACATCTTTACACAGAGGTGATGAGGCCAACAACAACAGCATAAATAAAAACATCTCCCACCGCGCCAAAGTAAACCAGAACGCCATGTGCCCCATTGTGTTTGTGCTTGAGAAGAACGGTGAAGCAGAACAAGCAGCCAGATTTTTATGAAAACCTCCTAACATTCTGCAGGCAGCCGCTCCGATGCCAGCCCCCGAAATGTGGTTTATGGATTTTTCAGGAGCCAAATAATATAGAGGGATGGGGAGGGGCAGCCCATAGACCCGGAGCAAAGTAAAAGCATTGTTCTCTAGCTGTTTGATGTTACAAGTTGCAATTTTGGATAATGGCGGCCAGTAGAATTACAGCACAATGGTCGTGTGTTCCAGAAATTGAGAGTTGATGAAGCTGCTTCTTCCTTCTCCTGGGATATGGTGGAATATATATATATTACTCAGCTCTGCTATATCACTGTCCTCATATGGCCATACACACCAGTTTTCTCTAAACTTTAGCTCTCCAGCTGTTGCAAAACTACAACTCCCAGCAAGCCCTGACAGCATTCGGCTGTCCGGGCATGCTGAGGATTGCAGTTTTGCGACATCCAGAGGGCCACAGGTTGGAAAACATCAATCTTTCAAGTTCTTAAAAATTAAAGCAATAAAAATACCACCGTAAAAAAAAGCTACATTCCATAGTCTGCTGCCAAAGGGGGGGGGGGTGTAGTGTAATGAAAACTTCCTGTAAGGCACTGGACACGAGTTTGTAATAAAAGTCAATTGAAAAATGTATAGTATGGTACCGTGTTAGCCAGAAAAATCCATATCGTGGTAAATACTTGAAATCAAAGTATTTTAGGAGTGATACCTTTATTGGCCAACAAAAAAAAACTTTTAGAGCTGTGAGCTTTCGGGATTCACAAGATCCCTTCGTCAGACAAGTTCACAAATGAATGACTTACAGAAACAGCACAACATTTTAGGGATGTTACAAGCCAGAAGGGAGAGACATCTGTGAATGGGGGGGGGGGGGGGGGGGGGGGGGGGGGGGGGGGGGGGGGGGGGGGGGGGGGGGGGGGGGGGGGGGGGGGGGTTTGAGGGGGTATATACATCACATAGATAAGCCAGGGCAATAAAAAGGACTTGTTGTAAATTAAAGGTTATTTGGAAGTCCAAGATTGTTGGTCAGTTCAGTCTTATCTGTGGAGTGTGTCCATGTAGTGGGTCATAAATCCAGGTGCCAGGTTTAATCCATGTGTTAATGATTGGAATGTTTTTATCAATTTGAATTCCCACACTTTCCTCTCTCTGTCACTCTGGAAGTGACCTTTGAGGACCATAACCCTTAAATCTGTTATTCTATGGTCCAGTCCTGAGAAATGTTGGCCTACAGGGGTGTTGAGACTTCTTTTTATGGTATGTCTATGTAAGTTCATTCTAGTTTGTAGTTTCTGTTTTGTTTCCCCAATGTAAATCCCTGTGGGGCATCGTGTACACTTTATCATGTAGACCACATTGGAGGATGTACATGAGAAAGCATTGGTGATTGTGTAGTCTCGCTGTGTGTTGGGGATGCGGATTGTGTGTGTTTGTAGTATGTGGGGACATGTGCTGCATTTTCTGTTGTTGCAGGGGAAGGTGCCAGTCTCTGTTGTTGATGTCAGAGCGCTTTTTACAAGGAGGTTTCTTAAATTCGGGGGTTGTTTGAATGAAAGAAGAGGTAATTCTGGGAAAATCTCTTTCAGTCTGTTGTCCCTCTGGAATATTGGATGTAGTTCAGCAGCAATCTTTTTTAGGATCTTCATATTAGGGTTATAGGTGACCACCAATGGCACCCGGCTGTTCTCCTCCTTCTGCTTATATTCCAGGAGGCTTTGTCTTGGAATTCTTTTGGCTCTGTGGATCTGTTCATCAATGGTTATTGGATGGTAGCCTTGTTTTAGGAATGTCTCTCTTAAAGATGATAGGTGGTGTTCTCTATCTTTATCATCAGAACAAATCCTAATGTATCTGAGGGCTTGGCTATAGATGATGGACTTTTTTGTGTGGTTTGGATGAAAGCTGTTCCATTTTAAGTATGCTGGGTGGCCTGTAGGTTTTTTGTAGATTGATGTTTGTATGGTGGTGTTCTCTATAGATATGGTTGTGTCCAGGAAATGGATTTTGGATTTGGAGTAGCTGAGTGTGAGTTTGATGGTGGGATGGAAATTATTAAAGTTGCTGTGGAAGGTGAGCAGTTCCTCTTCCGATGCTGTCCAAATGATGAGTAAATCATCAATGTACCGGAAATAAGCTAGAGGTTTGATCATACAAGTATTTAGGAACTCCTCCTCCAATTTGGCCATGAAGAGATTGGCATATTGAGGAGACATTTTGCTTCCCATAGCACTTCCCATACATTGCAGATACATGTCTTCCCCAAAACAAAAATAGTTATGGTTAAGCACAAACCTGATGAGTTGTGTTGTTGGTTCCATGGCTCTGTTGTGTTTCTGAAGGAAGTGTTGCCATTCAGCAATGCCATCCTCATGGGGGATGTTTGAATACAGAGATTCCACATCCATGGTGGCCAATATTGTATCCTGTGGTAGTGGGCCCAGGGCTGACAGTTTGTAGAGAATGTCAGTGGTGTCCTGGACATAACTGGGTGTTTGCTTCACCAAAGGCTTTAAAATATTTTCAACCCAGCCAGAGATGGCTTCTGTTAGTGTCCCAATACCAGAGATGATTGGTCTCCCTGGATTACCTTCTTTGTGTATTTTTGGTAGGATGTAGAAAGTCCCCATTTTGGGATTGTCTGGTACAAGGTCCAGTAGATTGGTAGATGTAGAGTTGAAGCTCCCTATGACGTTTAAGAGTTCCTTAGTATATCGTTTTGTGGGGTCCTCCTGCAATGGCTTGTAGTATCTTCTGTCCTGGAGTTGTCTCTTTGCTTCCTTGATATAATCAGACGTGTTCATAATCACTACAGCTCCTCCTTTATCTGCCGGTTTAATAATGATATTTTTGTTACGTTTTAGAGATTTTATAGCTTTCCTTTCCTCTGCACTGAGGTTATGTGTTTGGTTGTGTTGTTTATCCAAAATACCAGATTTAACTTTCTTTCTAAAACAGTCTATGTAGTAATCCAGGGTTTGATTATGTCCGGGTTGTGGAGTCCAGGTTGTCCTCTTTTTCTTTTTTGTAGGTTCTTGTTTCGTGTCAGTTTGTGAGTTAAAATCCATTCTGTCATAGAAAAACTCTTTTAATCGTAATCTGCGAAAAAATTCTTCTATATCACTGCAAAATTGGGTTCTGTCAAGTTGTTTTGCAGGGCAGAAGGTGAGTCCTTTAGACAGAACATTCATTTCTGCTGTGTTTGGCTGATACTGTGAGAGGTTTACAACTGAAGAAGATGTTTCCAGCTTGTGCTGATCCAATTTTCTCACCGGTGTTATGAGACCTGCTTTCATCCTAAGTCTGTAGAGTTTCTTCTTCTTGTTGATTATAAGTTGATGTTGTAGTTTATTGTGGAAATTCCAAAGTATTTCTCTTGTTGAGCAAAATGTTGGTCCTTGTGTTGTGTTCAGAGAATTAATTGCTTCTTGGACAGTTTTCTTCTTGCTGTAGAAAATGTGGATGAGGTGGTTCCTCAGACGTTCAGATGTTCTGTAGCACAGTTTCTGTGTAAAGTAAGTATTGTACGTACATCGAGTTGGGTTCTTGACCATGAGACCCTTGGGAATCAAATTATCCTTTTTGCATTGGGATAGGAAGAAGATGTCGCTGTTCAGTTGTGCCAGTTTCTTCAGTAGGGTTTTAAGATCCATTTGTGTTCGGTACATTGGGGTATCTTCCATTATGATTCTTGAAAAATGTATAGTATGGTACCGTGTTAGCCAGAAAAATCCATATCGTGGTAAATACTTGAAATCAAAGTATTTTAGGAGTGATACCTTTATTGGCCAACAAAAAAACTGTTAGAGCTGTGAGCTTTCGGGATTCACAAGATCCCTTCGTCAGACAAGTTCACAAATGAATGACTTACAGAAACAGCACAACATTTTAGGGATGTTACAAGCCAGAAGGGAGAGACATCTGTGAATGGGGGGGGGGGGGGGTGAGGGGGTATATACATCACATAGATAAGCCAGGGCAATAAAAAGGACTTGTTGTAAATTAAAGGTTATTTGGAAGTCCAAGATTGTTGGTCAGTTCAGTCTTATCTGTGGAGTGTGTCCATGTAGTGGGTCATAAATCCAGGTGCCAGGTTTAATCCATGTGTTAATGATTGGAATGTTTTTATCAATTTGAATTCCCACACTTTCCTCTCTCTGTCACTCTGGAAGTGACCTTTGAGGACCATAACCCTTAAATCTGTTATTCTATGGTCCAGTCCTGAGAAATGTTGGCCTACAGGGGTGTTGAGACTTCTTTTTATTGTATGTCTATGTAAGTTCATTCTAGTTCACAGATTCACAGATTCACACATTCACAGATGTCTCTCCCTTCTGGCTTGTAACATCCCTAAAATGTTGTGCTGTTTCTGTAAGTCATTCATTTGTGAACTTGTCTGACGAAGGGATCTTGTGAATCCCGAAAGCTCACAGCTCTAACAGTTTTTTGTTGGCCAATAAAGGTATCACTCCTAAAATACTTTGATTTCAAGTATTTACCACGATATGGATGGTCTTGTGCAAATTGTAGCCTCAGTTTCCTGTTCTTAGCTGAAAGGAGTGGCACCCGGTGTGGTCTTCTGCTGCTGTAGCCCATCTGCCTCAAAGTTCGACGTACTGTGCGTTCAGAGATGCTCTTCTGCCTACCTTGGTTGTAACGGTTGGCTATTTGAGTCACTGTTGCCTTTCTATCAGCTCGAACCAGTCTGCCCATTCTCCTCTGACCTCTGGCATCAACAATGCATTTCCGCCCACAGAACTGCCGCTCACTGGATGTTTTTTCTTTTTCGGACCATTCTCTGTAAACCTTAGAGATGGTTGTGCGTGAAAATCCCAGTAGATCAGCAGTTTCTGAAATACTCAGACCAGCCCTTCTGGCACCAACAACCATGACACGTTCAAAGGCACTCAAATCACCTTTCTTCCCCATACTGATGCTCGGTTTGAACTGCAGTAGATTGTCTTGACCATGTCTACATGCCTAAATGCACTGGGTTGCTGCCATGTGATTGGCTGATAAGAAATTAATTGGTAACGTGCAGTTGGACAGGTGTACCTAATAAAGTGGCCGGTGAGTGTATATACACAGGGTAATATAGTAGCAATACAATTCAAAATAAATCTTCTTAATGTGTGTAGTGGGCTGCTGTATTTTTTTATGTGTTTGCTTTTGGAGAATGGGGCTGTGCATTTCTTCCACTGGTTGAGCTGTTCAACTTTTTGCACTATAACATTATAAACACCTGCAAAATATTGTGAAGGCCACCCTTGGGCGACCAAAACAGCTCGGACACATTAAAGGTCTCCACATAGACTCCACAAGAGTTGTCCAGACTTAAGACTGCTTTCTTCCAAAAAAAAAAACAGCACCACTCTTGGCCTCAAGTTTGTGTGTGGTTTTGCAGCTCAGTTTAACTAAAGTGAACAGAGCTGAAGTGTTATACCTCACACAACTTGAGGACAGAGGTGATGCTGTTTTTTCAAAAAAAGTAGCTATGTTTTTTCTTATCCTGAATAACCCCCTGAAGCAGTTTTTTAAAGTAGCAAAAAAAGCCCCCATAACAGGGAGTTTGGGGGAAGCTCCTGCTTCTCCGACTCTATAGCAGCTGTGGCCAGGACATTAAAACGCCATGTTCTCAGTCATACAAAGTGCTATTTAGGTCTAAGTATTGTAGATTCTGTGGTATCTGACGCCAAGATGATAGCACCAGAACCGGTAAGTTGAATCTGGCTAAGTCTTCCAGCACATGTCAGATGCTCAATTGGACAGATACCTGTGGAATACTGAGGCCATGTCAGCACGTTAGAGGGGATTTACTTAGAGCAACATTTCATACACTGCTGTAATGTAAAATTTACCCTGCACCTGGTAGACTGGATTTATATGGAGAGGTGCACAGTTTGCAGGCATAAATTTGAATATATTTGGTGCATGAGAGGCCAAATCTGATTTGCACAACACCCGTCTCCTCCACCGTTTCCATCTACTTGGCAAGACATGTGCATAAAGTTACCCCCATTGAATTATAATGCTCTTTAAACCATCCCTGAGCAATGTTTTCAGTGTAAACAGGGTATCCTGCTGAAAAAAGCAGCTGACATTAGGAATGCTTCTGCCCTGAACGGGTGTGATCAGTCTGTAACAAAGTGTATGTAGTTGGTACGTGACATTACCATGAATTACAAGCCACAGGGTTCATCAACAGAACATTGCCCAGGGCATCACACTAGTTTTCCTAATTCCTATAGGGCATCCTGGTGCTGTAAGACACACCCGGACATCCTCAGGATGTAGAAGAAAATATCATTCTTCCGACCAGGCCACCTTCTTTCAGTGCTCCATGCAGGGCCAGCGCAAGCACGCGGCTTACTCGGGCAAGTGCCGGGGCCCACAGCCGCTCAAGGGGCCCCCGTCACTTGCCTGAGCAGTGAGCCACTGGCCGCTGGCTGCATTGCCCCCGATGCGTGGATGGGATCTCCCCAGCAGGTGCAGAGCATGACATCATCGCCCCTGCTGGAAGATCTGTCCCCACGGCGCACACAAGGGAGAAGACAGGATGGAAAAAAGGAAACGTCCCCCGCCTGGATTGGGTGAGTATGATTTTATATTTTTTTTTTGTGTTGAGGGAGAGCAGGGAGCATCTACTATGAAGCAGAGCAGGGGGCATTACTATGGCGGCAGGGCAGGGGACATTACTGTAGGGGCAGAGCAGGGGGCATTACTATGGGGGCAGAGCAGGGGACATTACTATGGGGCAGAGCTGGGGTGAATTACTATGGGGGCAGAGCAGGGGTCATCTACTATGGGGGGCAGGGAACATTACTATGGGGGCATAGCAGGGGACATTACTATGGGGCAGGGCAGGAGACATTACTATGGGGGCAGAGCAGGGGACATTACTATGGGGGCAGAGGAGGGGGCATTACTATTGGGGCAGGGCAGTGGACATTATTACGGGGGCAGGGGACATTACTATGGGGCAGAGAAGGGGACATTTCTATGGGGCAGAGGAGGGGGCATTACTATAGGGACAGAGCAGGGAACATTACTATGGGGACAGAGCAGGGGGCATTTCTATGGGGGCAGGGCAGGGGACATTACTATGGGGGCAGGGGACATCGCTATTAGAGATGAGCGAACCGGTTCGGCCGCTATGGGATCCGGTTCGGATTTTTCCAAAAGTCCGAGTCCGATCAGATTCGGATTTTTGGAAGTCCGCTCCGATTTTTTTTTCTTGCTTTCTAAAATGGCAGCCAACATTTTAGAAAGCAGGAAGTGTTCCGGGCGGGAAAAGCGCTTTCCCATGATGTCCGGAACACATCCAGTCAGCAGGGATCTTGCAGTAGACCACCCCCTGTGTGACGTCGGTATTGCACGACGCAGTCTGCAGAGAGAGAGAGAGAGAGAAAGGAGACTAGCAGTGCACAGAGCTCGTCATTGCCAAAACGCTGCTGGTGCTGCTGTACTACTGACTACTGAGAAGATATTATAGAAAAGCAAAGACCAAAAGATTAGGAAAGCGGAGAGGAGAAACATATAGTGATTGAAAGAGAAATATAGAGAGGGCGAAAGATAGATTAGGCATAGGAGAGCAAAGGGTTCATGGAACAAAAATGTGCTCTACAGATAGACAATTCTTATAGTTGGACCCTTGTGATAGTGTCCAACACATACGTGTTATCCTGAGAGACAAATATACCTTGTGCATGTGTGTAGCATAAAACTATTTAAAAAAAGTGCTATACAGATAGACAAGTCCTATAGTTGGACCCTTGTGATAGTGTCTATCACATACGTGTTATCTTGAGAGACAAATATACCTGTTGCATGTGTGTAGCATAAAACTATAAAAAAGAAAGTGCTATACAGATAGACAAGTCCTATAGTTGGACCCTTGTGATAGTGTCTATCACATACGTGTTATCCTGAGAGACAAATATACCTGGTGCATGTGTGTAGCATAAAACAATAAAAAAAGTGCTATACAGATAGACAACTCCTATAGTTGGACCCATGTGATAGTGTCTATCACATACATGTTATCCTGAGAGACAAATATATCTGGTGCATGTGTGCAGCATAATACAATAAAAAAAAGTGCTATACAGATAGACAATTCCTATAGTTGGACCCTTGTGATAGTGTCTATCACATACATGTTATCCTGAGAGACAAAAAAAGCTGGTGCATGTGTGTAGCATAAAACAATAAACAAAAAGTGCTATACAGATAGACAATTCCTATAGTTGGACCCTTGTGATAGTGTCTATCACATACGTGTTATCCTGAGAGACAAATATACCTGGTGCATGTGTGTAGCATAAAACTCTAAAAAAAGACAGCTATACAGATAGACAAGTACTAAAGTGGGATGCCTGCTAGACTGTATTACAGAAAATACTGTTCCCATTTGCCAAGTGTAGAAATCCTAATTTGAATATAAAGTCATGGCACAGCGGCAGCAGGAAACCTCACAAAGCGTTTCAGGCAGAGGGCAGGGCAGAGAGTCTGGCTCAAGGGGCAGAAGAGGAAGTCGCGCAGGAAGAGGGTCCAGTGGCAGGCCTGAGCTTCCTTTGTCACACCAGGGTTGTGTCCACACGTCTAATTCCACAGTCATGTTGTGGCTGGCTCACACTTCGACATCCACAAGGATGTGTAGTGAGACAGACAGCCAGGTATCTGTGGGTACCTCGGACACGACCCTGACTTGGCACGGGCACGCAGCAATTCCCCCACCTCCTCCATCTGACATCATCAGCAACATCCCGCTAACTTTTGAACCGCCGCCTGCAAGGGAACTGTTGGCGTCTATGAGCAGCCAACTGCTCTTAGATGACGATGAGCACATGGGGGAAGAGACAGGGAACAATCAAGTGGAGGGCATAGATGGGGAAACCTCCTCCACTGTAGGTCCTATTATTGGCTACTGCTGGGCCTTAACTGGCATCCATGTGGACTACTGCTGGGCCTTAACTGGCATCCATGTTGACTACTGCTGTGCCTGCCCTTGCCTCCATGTTGGCTACTGCTGGGCCTTAACTGGCATCCATTGTGACTACTGCTGGGCCTTAACTGGCATCCATGTTGACTACTGCTGGGCCTTAACTGGCATCCATGTTGACTACTGCTGTAAAAGAAAGAAGTATCAGCTCACCAAGTCTCGGCAGTCCTCAGTGTCACGGATCCACACCTGGCTAGTGTGCACATGAGCATCCAAAAGAGACCAGTGATCCAGCACATATGCGAGGAAAATTGTCTTTATTTTTCAAGTTTTACAGTTCATGACAGGAGAAACACCATAGTGCAGGGACCCCACACATTAGACGCGTTTCGAGCGCATGCGCACTCTTGTTCACTGATGAGTGAACAAGAGTGCGCATGCACTCGAAACGCGTCTGATCTGTGAGGTCCCTGCACTATGGTGTTTCTCCTGTCATGAACTGTAAAACTTGAAAAATAAAGGCAATTTTCCTTGCATATGTGCTGGATCACTGGTCTCTTTTGACTACTGTTGTGCCTGCCCTTGCCTCCATGTTGGCTACTGCTGGGCCTTAACTGGCATCCATGTTGACTACTGCTGGGCCTTCACTGGCATCCATGTTGACTACTTCTGTGCCTGCCCTTGCCTCCATGTTGGTTACTGATGGGCCTTAACTGGCCTCCATGTTGACTACTGCTGTGCCTTAACTGGCATCCATGTTGACTACTGCTGTGCCTTAATTGGCATCCATGTTGACTACTGCTGGGCCTTAACTGGCATCCATGTTGACTACTGCTGGGCCTTAACTGGCATCCATGTTGACTACTGCTGGGCTTTATCTGGCATCTATGTTGACTACTGCTGTGCCTGCCCTTGACTCCATGTTGGCTACTGCTGGGTCTTAACTGGCATCCATGTTGACTACTGCTGTGCCTTAACTGGCATCCATGTTGGCTACTGCTGGGCTTTAACTGGCACCCATGTTGACTACTGCTGGGCCTTAACTGGCATCTATGTTGACTACTGCTGTGCCTGCCCTTGCCTCCATGTTGGCTACTGCTGGGCCTTAACTGGCATCCATGTTGACTACTGCTGTGCCTGCCTTTGCCTCCATGTTGGCTACTGCTGGGCCTTAACTGGCATCCATGTTGACTACTACTGGGCCTTAACTGGCATCCATGTTGACTTCTGCTGTGCCTGCTCTTGCCTCCATGTTGGCTACTGCTGGGCCTTAACTGGCATCTATGTTGACTACTGCTGTGGATGCCCTTGCCTCCATGTTGGCTACTGCTGGGCCTTGACTGGCATCCATGTTGACTACTGCTGGGCCTTAACTGGCATCCATGTTGACTACTGCTGGGCCTTAACTGGCATCCATGTTGACTACTGCTGTGCCTGCCCTTGCCTCCATGTTGGCTACTGCTGGGCCTTAACTGGCATCCATGTTGACTACTGCTGGGCCTTCACTGGCATCCATGTTGACTACTTCTGTGCCTGCCCTTGCCTCCATGTTGGCTACTGATGTGCCTTAACTGGCCTCCATGTTGACTACTGCTGTGCCTTAACTGGCATCCATGTTGAGTACTGCTGTGCCTTAACTGGCATCCATGTTGACTACTGCTGGGCCTTAACTGCCATCCATGTTGACTACTGCTAGGCTTTATCTGGCATCTATGTTGACTACTGCTGTGCCTGCCCTTGCCTCCATGTTGGCTACTGCTGGGCCTTAACTGCCATCCATGTTGACTACCGATGGGCCTTAATTGGCATCCATGTTGACTACTGCTGTGCCTGCCCTTGCCTCAATGTTGGCTACTGCTGGGCCTTAACTGGCACCCATGTTGACTACTGCTGGACCTTAACTGGCATCTATGTTGACTACTGCTGTGCCTTAACTGGCATCCATGTTGACTACTGCTGGGCCTTAACTGCCATCCATGTTGACTACTGCTAGGCTTTATCTGGCATCTATGTTGACTACTGCTGTGCCTGCCCTTGCCTCCATGTTGGCTACTGCTGGGCCTTAACTGCCATCCATGTTGACTACCGATGGGCCTTAATTGGCATCCATGTTGACTACTGCTGTGCCTGCCCTTGCCTCAATGTTGGCTACTGCTGGGCCTTAACTGGCACCCATGTTGACTACTGCTGGACCTTAACTGGCATCTATGTTGACTACTGCTGTGCCTGCCCTTGCCTCCATGTTAGCTACTGTTGGGTCTTAACTGGCATCCATGTTGACTACTGCTGGGCCTTAACTGGCATCCATGTTGACTACTGCTGTGCCTGCCCTTGCCTCCATGTTGGCTACTGCTGGGCCTTAACTAAAATGCATGTTGACTACTGCTGCGCCGTAACTGGCATCCATGTTGACTACTGCTGTGCCTTCACTGACATCCATGTTGACTACTGCTGTGCCGGCCCTTGACTCCATGTTGGCTACTGCTGATCCTGCCTGGCCTCCATGTTGGCTACTGCTTCTCCTGCCTGCCCTCCATGTTGATTACTGTTGCTCCTGTCTGGCCTCCATGTTGGCTACTGTTGCTCCTGCCCTGGCCTCCATGTTGGCTCCTGCTGCTCCTGCCTGGCCTCCATGTTGGCTACTGCTGCTCCTGCCTGGCCTCCATGTTGGCTACTGCTGATCCTGTCTGCCCTCCATGTTGACTACTGTTGTTGCTCCTGCCTGGCCTCCATGTTGGCTACTGTTGCTCCTTCCTGGCCTCCATGTTGGCTACTGCTGCTCCTGCCTGGCCTCCATGTTGGCTACTGCAGATCCTGCCTGGCCTCCATGTTGGCTACTGCTGATCCTTCCTGGCCTCCTTGTTGACTACTGTTGCTGATGCCTGGCCTCTATGTTGGCTACTGTTGCTCCTGCCTGGCCTCCATGTTGACTATTGTTGCTGATGCCTGGCCTCCATGTTGGCTACTGTTGCTCCTGCCTGGCCTCCATGTTTGCTACTGCTGCTCCTGCCTGACCTTTATGTTGGCTACTGCTGCTCCTGCCTGCCCTCCATGTTGGCTACTGCTGCTCCTGCCTGCCCTCCATGTTGGCTACTGCTGATCCTGCCTGGCCTCCATGTTGCCTACTGCTGATTCTGCATGGCCTCCATGTTGGCTACTGCTGCTCCTGCCTGGCCTCAAATGACTATTGCTGGACCTCCACTGGCCTCCAATGACTACTGCTGCTCCTTCACTGCATTTGTGACCTTTTTCCTGCATAGACCCTGTAATGGTGAATTTCCTGCATAGACCCTGTAATGGTGAACATTGAAGTCTAAAAAAAAAAATGACTTAGAGATATTGAAAAGATAATGATGTTACTGACATGTAGAGCCCTAAATTCAACCAAATAAACTACCCCCGTATCATATAGATCCTTTAAACTATGAAATCCGAAATTCAGTCGAACCGAACTTTTAAAAAAAATCCGGAAGTCCAGTCGGAATAAACTTTTGAAAAGTTTGCTCATCTCTTATTACTATGGGGCAGGTTAAGGGACATTTCTATGGGGACAGAGGAGGGGACATTACTATGGGGGCAGAGTAGGGGACATTACTATAGGGGCAGGGGACATTACTATGGGGGCTGAGCAGGGGGCATTACTATAGGGGCAGAGGAGGGGACATTACTATGGGGCAAAGCAGGGGACATTACTATGGGGGGATAACCAGGGGACATTACTATGGGGACAGAGCAAGGGACATTACTATGGGGGCAGAGCAGGGGACATTACTATGGGGCAGAGCAGGGGGCATTACTATGGGGGCAGGGGACATTACTATGGGGGCAGAGCAGGGGGCATTACTATGAGGGACAGAGGAGGGGACATTACTATAGGGGCAGGGGGCATCTACTATGGGGGCAGAGCAGGGGGCATTACTATAGGGGCAGAGGAGGGGACATTACTATGGGGCAAAGCAGGGGACATTACTATGGGGGGATAACCAGGGGACATTACTATGGGGACAGAGCAAGGGACATTACTATGGGGGCAGAGCAGGGGACATTACTATGGGGCAGAGCAGGGGGCATTACTATGGGGGGCAGGGGACATTACTATGGGGGCAGAGCAGGGGGCATTACTATGAGGGGCAGAGGAGGGTACATTACTATGGGGCAGAGCAGGGGACATTACTATGGGGGGATAACCAGGGGACATTACTATGGGGAAAGAGCAGGGGACATTACTATGGGGGAAGAGCAGGGGACATTACTATGGGGCAGAGCATGGGGCATTACTATAGGGACAGGGGACATTACTATGGGGACATGACTCTTTGATGAGGCTCCCCGGGCTCTTCTTTTGCATATTCATGTTTCCCAGGGGGCATTGCACCTAGGATTTCACTGCACTGAGCGCTTTCACTAGCAGCCGGCGGTGTTGTCGTTTGGCTGGTCTCCCTTAGATCAGCGATGTGTTTCTCCTATGGCTCTACTAGGCATTGCTCCCACCTAGCCAGAATCCTGCTCCACACTGATAAGGGGAAACACCTCGAAACAGCTGTATGTGGATGGTTACCTGGCCTTGGTTTTTACTTTGTCATTGCATTGACTTATAAGGCCACTTAATATGGGGGTTTTGGTGGTTTCCTTACAGGAGCCACTCTTTGGCTGGGTCTTTCCCGGAATGATATCTGGCTGGTCCTGTGTTTTGAGACTCTTTGATGAGCCTCCACGGGCTCTTCTTTTCCATATTCATGTTTTCCAGGGGGCAATGCACCTAGGACTTCACTGCTTTGAGCGCTTTCAATAGCAGCCGGCGGTGTTGTCGTTGGGCTGGTGTACCTGAGATCAGCGATGTGTTTCTCACATTACTATGATGGCAGAGCAGGGGATATTACTATGGGGCAGGGGACATTACTATGGGGGCAGAGCAGGGGGCATTACTAAGGGGACAGGGGCATTTTTACTATAAGGAGGGCACAGCATTGGGACATTATTACTATATGGGGGGCACAGCACAGGATCCTACATACGGGACCCGCATACCTCCTTACTTTACTGTACATAACACCAAACAGCGGAATTACTACTGTATGAAAGCCTATGGGTGGCAAAAATGGAAGGAAGTTGCTGGAAATGTGCGGAGCCTAAGATGTTTGTCTTGCAGGTTCTGAAGAGAAGAATTGTAGCTTGAAGAAATCATCATGGTGGTCCGGGCCAGATTGAGAGGAGATGGAGAGAGATCACCTCAGATCAAAGAAGACGACACCTGTGAGTTACTGAATTATGGGGGGTTTTTTTCAGTATTTTGTCAAACTTTATTTAGTAGGTGTCCCCCGAGGTGTGCTATACAAAGGGGTCCACTGAGGCTCTCTCAACCAAGGGCCCACATAAACCTGGAGCCGGCCCTGGCTCCATGATCCCATAAGCGTTTGGTGGTAGACAGGAGTCAGAATGGACACACTGACCAGTCTGGACACTTTATCACAAGACTATCTGCCAGTGGTAGTCTGTTGTTTGGATACGTCAGCACCCTGTCAGAAACAGGTTCTGACATATCTGTGTATGGACTGGCAAAGACTTAATTCACTCCTATGGCCTGAACATAGCTAGTGACTATGTTCGGGTC